>NW_027637273.1:0-48652 GCF_951216825.1 Electrona antarctica
AATATCAGCATCAGCCCAATATCAGCATCAGCCCAATATCAGCATCAGCCCAATATCAGCATCAGCCCAATATCAGCATCAGCCCAATATCAGCATCAGCCCAATATCAGCATCAGCCCAATATCAGCATCAGCCCAATATCAGCATCAGCCCAATATCAGCATCAGCCCAATATCAGCATCAGCCCAATATCAGCATCAGCCCAATATCAGCATCAGCCCAATATCAGCATCAGCCCAATATCAGCATCAGCCCAATATCAGCATCAGCCCAATATCAGCATCAGCCCAATATCAGCATCAGCCCAATATCAGCATCAGCCCAATATCAGCATCAGCCCAATATCAGCATCAGCCCAATATCAGCATCAGCCCAATATCAGCATCAGCCCAATATCAGCATCAGCCCAATATCAGCATCAGCCCAATATCAGCATCAGCCCAATATCAGCATCAGCCCAATATCAGCATCAGCCCAATATCAGCATCAGCCCAATATCAGCATCAGCCCAATATCAGCATCAGCCCAATATCAGCATCAGCCCAATATCAGCATCAGCCCAATATCAGCATCAGCCCAATATCAGCATCAGCCCAATATCAGCATCAGCCCAATATCAGCATCAGCCCAATATCAGCATCAGCCCAATATCAGCATCAGCCCAATATCAGCATCAGCCCAATATCAGCATCAGCCCAATATCAGCATCAGCCCAATATCAGCATCAGCCCAATATCAGCATCAGCCCAATATCAGCATCAGCCCAATATCAGCATCAGCCCAATATCAGCATCAGCCCAATATCAGCATCAGCCCAATATCAGCATCAGCCCAATATCAGCATCAGCCCAATATCAGCATCAGCCCAATATCAGCATCAGCCCAATATCAGCATCAGCCCAATATCAGCATCAGCCCAATATCAGCATCAGCCCTAGACACTCTGCAGGCCTATAAGCTTGGCTGGGGGCAGAAGCAGCCCAATATGATATAATATCAGCTGATGCTGATATTGGGCTGATGCTGATATTGGGCTGATGCTGATATTGGGCTGATGCTGATATTGGGCTGATGCTGATATTGGGCTGATGCTGATATTGGGCTGATGCTGATATTGGGCTGATGCTGATATTGGGCTGATGCTGATATTGGGCTGATGCTGATATTGGGCTGATGCTGATATTGGGCTGATGCTGATATTGGGCTGATGCTGATATTGGGCTGATGCTGATATTGGGCTGATGCTGATATTGGGCTGATGCTGATATTGGGCTGATGCTGATATTGGGCTGATGCTGATATTGGGCTGATGCTGATATTGGGCTGATGCTGATATTGGGCTGATGCTGATATTGGGCTGATGCTGATATTGGGCTGATGCTGATATTGGGCTGATGCTGATATTGGGCTGATGCTGATATTGGGCTGATGCTGATATTGGGCTGATGCTGATATTGGGCTGATGCTGATATTGGGCTGATGCTGATATTGGGCTGATGCTGATATTGGGCTGATGCTGATATTGGGCTGATGCTGATATTGGGCTGATGCTGATATTGGGCTGATGCTGATATTGGGCTGATGCTGATATTGGGCTGATGCTGATATTGGGCTGATGCTGATATTGGGCTGATGCTGATATTGGGCTGATGCTGATATTGGGCTGATGCTGATATTGGGCTGATGCTGATATTGGGCTGATGCTGATATTGGGCTGATGCTGATATTGGGCTGATGCTGATATTGGGCTGATGCTGATATTGGGCTGATGCTGATATTGGGCTGATGCTGATATTGGGCTGATGCTGATATTGGGCTGATGCTGATATTGGGCTGATGCTGATATTGGGCTGATGCTGATATTGGGCTGATGCTGATATTGGGCTGATGCTGATATTGGGCTGATGCTGATATTGGGCTGATGCTGATATTGGGCTGATGCTGATATTGGGCTGATGCTGATATTGGGCTGATGCTGATATTGGGCTGATGCTGATATTGGGCTGATGCTGATATTGGGCTGATGCTGATATTGGGCTGATGCTGATATTGGGCTGATGCTGATATTGGGCTGATGCTGATATTGGGCTGATGCTGATATTGGGCTGATGCTGATATTGGGCTGATGCTGATATTGGGCTGATGCTGATATTGGGCTGATGCTGATATTGGGCTGATGCTGATATTGGGCTGATGCTGATATTGGGCTGATGCTGATATTGGGCTGATGCTGATATTGGGCTGATGCTGATATTGGGCTGATGCTGATATTGGGCTGATGCTGATATTGGGCTGATGCTGATATTGGGCTGATGCTGATATTGGGCTGATGCTGATATTGGGCTGATGCTGATATTGGGCTGATATTGATATTGGGCTGATATTGATATTGGGCTGATATAGGCCTGCAGAGTGTCTAGTTTTGAAGATACAGACTCTGCTAAGCAAAAGTGAACAGGGCCAAACTGGGCTTATTTCGCTGTGAAAGTGACATTTAGGCACGGACTTGGAAAACCTTGTCTGAACCCCTCCATCCTTCCTGTAGCTGCTCAGACTCTGCTTCTCTGCCCCCAGCCAAGCTTATAGGCCTGCAGAGTGTCTAGTTTTGAAGATACAGACTCTGCTAAGCAAAAGTGAACAGGGCCAAACTGGGCTTATTTCGCTGTGAAAGTGACATTTAGGCACGGAGTTGGAAAACCTTGTCTGAACCCCTCCATCCTTCCTGTAGCTGCTCAGACTCTGCTTCTCTGCCCCCAGCCAAGCTTATAGGCCTGCAGAGTGTCTAGTTTTGAAGATACAGACTCTGCTAAGCAAAAGTGAACAGGGCCAAACTGGGCTTATTTCGCTGTGAAAGTGACATTTAGGCACGGAGTTGGAAAACCTTGTCTGAACCCCTCCATCCTTCCTGTAGCTGCTCAGACTCTGCTTCTCTGCCCCCAGCCAAGCTTATAGGCCTGCAGAGTGTCTAGTTTTGAAGATACAGACTCTGCTAAGCAAAAGTGAACAGGGCCAAACTGGGCTTATTTCGCTGTGAAAGTGACATTTAGGCACGGAGTTGGAAAACCTTGTCTGAACCCCTCCATCCTTCCTGTAGCTGCTCAGACTCTGCTTCTCTGCCCCCAGCCAAGCTTATAGGCCTGCAGAGTGTCTAGTTTTGAAGATACAGACTCTGCTAAGCAAAAGTGAACAGGGCCAAACTGGGCTTATTTCGCTGTGAAAGTGACATTTAGGCACGGAGTTGGAAAACCTTGTCTGAACCCCTCCATCCTTCCTGTAGCTGCTCAGACTCTGCTTCTCTGCCCCCAGCCAAGCTTATAGGCCTGCAGAGTGTCTAGTTTTGAAGATACAGACTCTGCTAAGCAAAAGTGAACAGGGCCAAACTGGGCTTATTTCGCTGTGAAAGTGACATTTAGGCACGGAGTTGGAAAACCTTGTCTGAACCCCTCCATCCTTCCTGTAGCTGCTCAGACTCTGCTTCTCTGCCCCCAGCCAAGCTTATAGGCCTGCAGAGTGTCTAGTTTTGAAGATACAGACTCTGCTAAGCAAAAGTGAACAGGGCCAAACTGGGCTTATTTCGCTGTGAAAGTGACATTTAGGCACGGAGTTGGAAAACCTTGTCTGAACCCCTCCATCCTTCCTGTAGCTGCTCAGACTCTGCTTCTCTGCCCCCAGCCAAGCTTATAGGCCTGCAGAGTGTCTAGTTTTGAAGATACAGACTCTGCTAAGCAAAAGTGAACAGGGCCAAACTGGGCTTATTTCGCTGTGAAAGTGACATTTAGGCACGGAGTTGGAAAACCTTGTCTGAACCCCTCCATCCTTCCTGTAGCTGCTCAGACTCTGCTTCTCTGCCCCCAGCCAAGCTTATAGGCCTGCAGAGTGTCTAGTTTTGAAGATACAGACTCTGCTAAGCAAAAGTGAACAGGGCCAAACTGGGCTTATTTCGCTGTGAAAGTGACATTTAGGCACGGAGTTGGAAAACCTTGTCTGAACCCCTCCATCCTTCCTGTAGCTGCTCAGACTCTGCTTCTCTGCCCCCAGCCAAGCTTATAGGCCTGCAGAGTGTCTAGTTTTGAAGATACAGACTCTGCTAAGCAAAAGTGAACAGGGCCAAACTGGGCTTATTTCGCTGTGAAAGTGACATTTAGGCACGGAGTTGGAAAACCTTGTCTGAACCCCTCCATCCTTCCTGTAGCTGCTCAGACTCTGCTTCTCTGCCCCCAGCCAAGCTTATAGGCCTGCAGAGTGTCTAGTTTTGAAGATACAGACTCTGCTAAGCAAAAGTGAACAGGGCCAAACTGGGCTTATTTCGCTGTGAAAGTGACATTTAGGCACGGAGTTGGAAAACCTTGTCTGAACCCCTCCATCCTTCCTGTAGCTGCTCAGACTCTGCTTCTCTGCCCCCAGCCAAGCTTATAGGCCTGCAGAGTGTCTAGTTTTGAAGATACAGACTCTGCTAAGCAAAAGTGAACAGGGCCAAACTGGGCTTATTTCGCTGTGAAAGTGACATTTAGGCACGGAGTTGGAAAACCTTGTCTGAACCCCTCCATCCTTCCTGTAGCTGCTCAGACTCTGCTTCTCTGCCCCCAGCCAAGCTTATAGGCCTGCAGAGTGTCTAGTTTTGAAGATACAGACTCTGCTAAGCAAAAGTGAACAGGGCCAAACTGGGCTTATTTCGCTGTGAAAGTGACATTTAGGCACGGAGTTGGAAAACCTTGTCTGAACCCCTCCATCCTTCCTGTAGCTGCTCAGACTCTGCTTCTCTGCCCCCAGCCAAGCTTATAGGCCTGCAGAGTGTCTAGTTTTGAAGATACAGACTCTGCTAAGCAAAAGTGAACAGGGCCAAACTGGGTTATTTCGCTGTGAAAGTGACATTTAGGCACGGAGTTGGAAAACCTTGTCTGAACCCCTCCATCCTTCCTGTAGCTGCTCAGACTCTGCTTCTCTGCCCCCAGCCAAGCTTATAGGCCTGCAGAGTGTCTAGTTTTGAAGATACAGACTCTGCTAAGCAAAAGTGAACAGGGCCAAACTGGGCTTATTTCGCTGTGAAAGTGACATTTAGGCACGGAGTTGGAAAACCTTGTCTGAACCCCTCCATCCTTCCTGTAGCTGCTCAGACTCTGCTTCTCTGCCCCCAGCCAAGCTTATAGGCCTGCAGAGTGTCTAGTTTTGAAGATACAGACTCTGCTAAGCAAAAGTGAACAGGGCCAAACTGGGCTTATTTCGCTGTGAAAGTGACATCGAAATTTCACAGCGAAATAAGCCCAGTTTGGCCCTGTTCACTTTTGCTTAGCAGAGTCTGTATCTTCAAAACTAGACACTCTGCAGGCCTATAAGCTTGGCTGGGGGCAGAGAAGCAGAGTCTGAGCAGCTACAGGAAGGATGGAGGGGTTCAGACAAGGTTTTCCAACTCCGTGCCTAAATGTCACTTTCACAGCGAAATAAGCCCAGTTTGGCCCTGTTCACTTTTGCTTAGCAGAGTCTGTATCTTCAAAACTAGACACTCTGCAGGCCTATAAGCTTGGCTGGGGGCAGAGAAGCAGAGTCTGAGCAGCTACAGGAAGGATGGAGGGGTTCAGACAAGGTTTTCCAACTCCGTGCCTAAATGTCACTTTCACAGCGAAATAAGCCCAGTTTGGCCCTGTTCACTTTTGCTTAGCAGAGTCTGTATCTTCAAAACTAGACACTCTGCAGGCCTATAAGCTTGGCTGGGGGCAGAGAAGCAGAGTCTGAGCAGCTACAGGAAGGATGGAGGGGTTCAGACAAGGTTTTCCAACTCCGTGCCTAAATGTCACTTTCACAGCGAAATAAGCCCAGTTTGGCCCTGTTCACTTTTGCTTAGCAGAGTCTGTATCTTCAAAACTAGACACTCTGCAGGCCTATAAGCTTGGCTGGGGGCAGAGAAGCAGAGTCTGAGCAGCTACAGGAAGGATGGAGGGGTTCAGACAAGGTTTTCCAACTCCGTGCCTAAATGTCACTTTCACAGCGAAATAAGCCCAGTTTGGCCCTGTTCACTTTTGCTTAGCAGAGTCTGTATCTTCAAAACTAGACACTCTGCAGGCCTATAAGCTTGGCTGGGGGCAGAGAAGCAGAGTCTGAGCAGCTACAGGAAGGATGGAGGGGTTCAGACAAGGTTTTCCAACTCCGTGCCTAAATGTCACTTTCACAGCGAAATAAGCCCAGTTTGGCCCTGTTCACTTTTGCTTAGCAGAGTCTGTATCTTCAAAACTAGACACTCTGCAGGCCTATAAGCTTGGCTGGGGGCAGAGAAGCAGAGTCTGAGCAGCTACAGGAAGGATGGAGGGGTTCAGACAAGGTTTTCCAACTCCGTGCCTAAATGTCACTTTCACAGCGAAATAAGCCCAGTTTGGCCCTGTTCACTTTTGCTTAGCAGAGTCTGTATCTTCAAAACTAGACACTCTGCAGGCCTATAAGCTTGGCTGGGGGCAGAGAAGCAGAGTCTGAGCAGCTACAGGAAGGATGGAGGGGTTCAGACAAGGTTTTCCAACTCCGTGCCTAAATGTCACTTTCACAGCGAAATAAGCCCAGTTTGGCCCTGTTCACTTTTGCTTAGCAGAGTCTGTATCTTCAAAACTAGACACTCTGCAGGCCTATAAGCTTGGCTGGGGGCAGAGAAGCAGAGTCTGAGCAGCTACAGGAAGGATGGAGGGGTTCAGACAAGGTTTTCCAACTCCGTGCCTAAATGTCACTTTCACAGCGAAATAAGCCCAGTTTGGCCCTGTTCACTTTTGCTTAGCAGAGTCTGTATCTTCAAAACTAGACACTCTGCAGGCCTATAAGCTTGGCTGGGGGCAGAGAAGCAGAGTCTGAGCAGCTACAGGAAGGATGGAGGGGTTCAGACAAGGTTTTCCAACTCCGTGCCTAAATGTCACTTTCACAGCGAAATAAGCCCAGTTTGGCCCTGTTCACTTTTGCTTAGCAGAGTCTGTATCTTCAAAACTAGACACTCTGCAGGCCTATAAGCTTGGCTGGGGGCAGAGAAGCAGAGTCTGAGCAGCTACAGGAAGGATGGAGGGGTTCAGACAAGGTTTTCCAACTCCGTGCCTAAATGTCACTTTCACAGCGAAATAAGCCCAGTTTGGCCCTGTTCACTTTTGCTTAGCAGAGTCTGTATCTTCAAAACTAGACACTCTGCAGGCCTATAAGCTTGGCTGGGGGCAGAGAAGCAGAGTCTGAGCAGCTACAGGAAGGATGGAGGGGTTCAGACAAGGTTTTCCAACTCCGTGCCTAAATGTCACTTTCACAGCGAAATAAGCCCAGTTTGGCCCTGTTCACTTTTGCTTAGCAGAGTCTGTATCTTCAAAACTAGACACTCTGTCTGCAGGCCTATAAGCTTGGCTGGGGGCAGAGAAGCAGAGTCTGAGCAGCTACAGGAAGGATGGAGGGGTTCAGACAAGGTTTTCCAACTCCGTGCCTAAATGTCACTTTCACAGCGAAATAAGCCCAGTTTGGCCCTGTTCACTTTTGCTTAGCAGAGTCTGTATCTTCAAAACTAGACACTCTGCAGGCCTATAAGCTTGGCTGGGGGCAGAGAAGCAGAGTCTGAGCAGCTACAGGAAGGATGGAGGGGTTCAGACAAGGTTTTCCAACTCCGTGCCTAAATGTCACTTTCACAGCGAAATAAGCCCAGTTTGGCCCTGTTCACTTTGCTTAGCAGAGTCTGTATCTTCAAAACTAGACACTCTGCAGGCCTATAAGCTTGGCTGGGGGCAGAGAAGCAGAGTCTGAGCAGCTACAGGAAGGATGGAGGGGTTCAGACAAGGTTTTCCAACTCCGTGCCTAAATGTCACTTTCACAGCGAAATAAGCCCAGTTTGGCCCTGTTCACTTTTGCTTAGCAGAGTCTGTATCTTCAAAACTAGACACTCTGCAGGCCTATAAGCTTGGCTGGGGGCAGAGAAGCAGAGTCTGAGCAGCTACAGGAAGGATGGAGGGGTTCAGACAAGGTTTTCCAACTCCGTGCCTAAATGTCACTTTCACAGCGAAATAAGCCCAGTTTGGCCCTGTTCACTTTTGCTTAGCAGAGTCTGTATCTTCAAAACTAGACACTCTGCAGGCCTATAAGCTTGGCTGGGGCAGAGAAGCAGAGTCTGAGCAGCTACAGGAAGGATGGAGGGGTTCAGACAAGGTTTTCCAACTCCGTGCCTAAATGTCACTTTCACAGCGAAATAAGCCCAGTTTGGCCCTGTTCACTTTTGCTTAGCAGAGTCTGTATCTTCAAAACTAGACACTCTGCAGGCCTATAAGCTTGGCTGGGGGCAGAGAAGCAGAGTCTGAGCAGCTACAGGAAGGATGGAGGGGTTCAGACAAGGTTTTCCAACTCCGTGCCTAAATGTCACTTTCACAGCGAAATAAGCCCAGTTTGGCCCTGTTCACTTTTGCTTAGCAGAGTCTGTATCTTCAAAACTAGACACTCTGCAGGCCTATAAGCTTGGCTGGGGGCAGAGAAGCAGAGTCTGAGCAGCTACAGGAAGGATGGAGGGGTTCAGACAAGGTTTTCCAACTCCGTGCCTAAATGTCACTTTCACAGCGAAATAAGCCCAGTTTGGCCCTGTTCACTTTTGCTTAGCAGAGTCTGTATCTTCAAAACTAGACACTCTGCAGGCCTATAAGCTTGGCTGGGGGCAGAGAAGCAGAGTCTGAGCAGCTACAGGAAGGATGGAGGGGTTCAGACAAGGTTTTCCAACTCCGTGCCTAAATGTCACTTTCACAGCGAAATAAGCCCAGTTTGGCCCTGTTCACTTTTGCTTAGCAGAGTCTGTATCTTCAAAACTAGACACTCTGCAGGCCTATAAGCTTGGCTGGGGGCAGAGAAGCAGAGTCTGAGCAGCTACAGGAAGGATGGAGGGGTTCAGACAAGGTTTTCCAACTCCGTGCCTAAATGTCACTTTCACAGCGAAATAAGCCCAGTTTGGCCCTGTTCACTTTTGCTTAGCAGAGTCTGTATCTTCAAAACTAGACACTCTGCAGGCCTATAAGCTTGGCTGGGGGCAGAGAAGCAGAGTCTGAGCAGCTACAGGAAGGATGGAGGGGTTCAGACAAGGTTTTCCAACTCCGTGCCTAAATGTCACTTTCACAGCGAAATAAGCCCAGTTTGGCCCTGTTCACTTTTGCTTAGCAGAGTCTGTATCTTCAAAACTAGACACTCTGCAGGCCTATAAGCTTGGCTGGGGGCAGAGAAGCAGAGTCTGAGCAGCTACAGGAAGGATGGAGGGGTTCAGACAAGGTTTTCCAACTCCGTGCCTAAATGTCACTTTCACAGCGAAATAAGCCCAGTTTGGCCCTGTTCACTTTTGCTTAGCAGAGTCTGTATCTTCAAAACTAGACACTCTGCAGGCCTATAAGCTTGGCTGGGGGCAGAGAAGCAGAGTCTGAGCAGCTACAGGAAGGATGGAGGGGTTCAGACAAGGTTTTCCAACTCCGTGCCTAAATGTCACTTTCACAGCGAAATAAGCCCAGTTTGGCCTGTTCACTTTTGCTTAGCAGAGTCTGTATCTTCAAAACTAGACACTCTGCAGGCCTATAAGCTTGGCTGGGGGCAGAGAAGCAGAGTCTGAGCAGCTACAGGAAGGATGGAGGGGTTCAGACAAGGTTTTCCAACTCCGTGCCTAAATGTCACTTTCACAGCGAAATAAGCCCAGTTTGGCCCTGTTCACTTTTGCTTAGCAGAGTCTGTATCTTCAAAACTAGACACTCTGCAGGCCTATAAGCTTGGCTGGGGGCAGAGAAGCAGAGTCTGAGCAGCTACAGGAAGGATGGAGGGGTTCAGACAAGGTTTCCAATATCAGCATCAGCCCAATATCAGCATCAGCCCAATATCAGCATCAGCCCAATATCAGCATCAGCCCAATATCAGCATCAGCCCAATATCAGCATCAGCCCAATATCAGCATCAGCCCAATATCAGCATCAGCCCAATATCAGCATCAGCCAATATCAGCATCAGCCCAATATCAGCATCAGCCCAATATCAGCATCAGCCCAATATCAGCATCAGCCCAATATCAGCATCAGCCCAATATCAGCATCAGCCCAATATCAGCATCAGCCCAATATCAGCATCAGCCCAATATCAGCATCAGCCCAATATCAGCATCAGCCCAATATCAGCATCAGCCCAATATCAGCATCAGCCCAATATCAGCATCAGCCCAATATCAGCATCAGCCCAATATCAGCATCAGCCCAATATCAGCATCAGCCCAATATCAGCATCAGCCCAATATCAGCATCAGCCCAATATCAGCATCAGCCCAATATCAGCATCAGCCCAATATCAGCATCAGCCCAATATCAGCATCAGCCCAATATCAGCATCATCAGCCCAATATCAGCATCAGCCCAATATCAGCATCAGCCCAATATCAGCATCAGCCCAATATCAGCATCAGCCCAATATCAGCATCAGCCCAATATCAGCATCAGCCCAATATCAGCATCAGCCCAATATCAGCATCAGCCCAATATCAGCATCAGCCCAATATCAGCATCAGCCCAATATCAGCATCAGCCCAATATCAGCATCAGCCCAATATCAGCATCAGCCCAATATCAGCATCAGCCCAATATCAGCATCAGCCCAATATCAGCATCAGCCCAATATCAGCATCAGCCCAATATCAGCATCAGCCCAATATCAGCATCAGCCCAATATCAGCATCAGCCCAATATCAGCATCAGCCCAATATCAGCATCAGCCCAATATCAGCATCAGCCCAATATCAGCATCAGCCCAATATCAGCATCAGCCCAATATCAGCATCAGCCCAATATCAGCATCAGCCCAATATCAGCATCAGCCCAATATCAGCATCAGCCCAATATCAGCATCAGCCCAATATCAGCATCAGCCCAATATCAGCATCAGCCCAATATCAGCATCAGCCCAATATCAGCATCAGCCCAATATCAGCATCAGCCCTAGACACTCTGCAGGCCTATAAGCTTGGCTGGGGGCAGAGAAGCAGCCCAATATGATATAATATCAGCTGATGCTGATATTGGGCTGATGCTGATATTGGGCTGATGCTGATATTGGGCTGATGCTGATATTGGGCTGATGCTGATATTGGGCTGATGCTGATATTGGGCTGATGCTGATATTGGGCTGATGCTGATATTGGGCTGATGCTGATATTGGGCTGATGCTGATATTGGGCTGATGCTGATATTGGGCTGATGCTGATATTGGGCTGATGCTGATATTGGGCTGATGCTGATATTGGGCTGATGCTGATATTGGGCTGATGCTGATATTGGGCTGATGCTGATATTGGGCTGATGCTGATATTGGGCTGATGCTGATATTGGGCTGATGCTGATATTGGGCTGATGCTGATATTGGGCTGATGCTGATATTGGGCTGATGCTGATATTGGGCTGATGCTGATATTGGGCTGATGCTGATATTGGGCTGATGCTGATATTGGGCTGATGCTGATATTGGGCTGATGCTGATATTGGGCTGATGCTGATATTGGGCTGATGCTGATATTGGGCTGATGCTGATATTGGGCTGATGCTGATATTGGGCTGATGCTGATATTGGGCTGATGCTGATATTGGGCTGATGCTGATATTGGGCTGATGCTGATATTGGGCTGATGCTGATATTGGGCTGATGCTGATATTGGGCTGATGCTGATATTGGGCTGATGCTGATATTGGGCTGATGCTGATATTGGGCTGATGCTGATATTGGGCTGATGCTGATATTGGGCTGATGCTGATATTGGGCTGATGCTGATATTGGGCTGATGCTGATATTGGGCTGATGCTGATATTGGGCTGATGCTGATATTGGGCTGATGCTGATATTGGGCTGATGCTGATATTGGGCTGATGCTGATATTGGGCTGATGCTGATATTGGGCTGATGCTGATATTGGGCTGATGCTGATATTGGGCTGATGCTGATATTGGGCTGATGCTGATATTGGGCTGATGCTGATATTGGGCTGATGCTGATATTGGGCTGATGCTGATATTGGGCTGATGCTGATATTGGGCTGATGCTGATATTGGGCTGATGCTGATATTGGGCTGATGCTGATATTGGGCTGATGCTGATATTGGGCTGATGCTGATATTGGGCTGATGCTGATATTGGGCTGATGCTGATATTGGGCTGATGCTGATATTGGGCTGATGCTGATATTGGGCTGATGCTGATATTGGGCTGATGCTGATATTGGGCTGATGCTGATATTGGGCTGATGCTGATATTGGGCTGATGCTGATATTGGGCTGATGCTGATATTGGGCTGATGCTGATATTGGGCTGATGCTGATATTGGGCTGATGCTGATATTGGGCTGATGCTGATATTGGGCTGATGCTGATATTGGGCTGATGCTGATATTGGGCTGATGCTGATATTGGGCTGATGCTGATATTGGGCTGATGCTGATATTGGGCTGATGCTGATATTGGGCTGATGCTGATATTGGGCTGATGCTGATATTGGGCTGATGCTGATATTGGGCTGATGCTGATATTGGGCTGATGCTGATATTGGGCTGATGCTGATATTGGGCTGATGCTGATATTGGGCTGATGCTGATATTGGGCTGATGCTGATATTGGGCTGATGCTGATATTGGGCTGATGCTGATATTGGGCTGATGCTGATATTGGGCTGATGCTGATATTGGGCTGATGCTGATATTGGGCTGATGCTGATATTGGGCTGATGCTGATATTGGGCTGATGCTGATATTGGGCTGATGCTGATATTGGGCTGATGCTGATATTGGGCTGATGCTGATATTGGGCTGATGCTGATATTGGGCTGATGCTGATATTGGGCTGATGCTGATATTGGGCTGATGCTGATATTGGGCTGATGCTGATATTGGGCTGATGCTGATATTGGGCTGATGCTGATATTGGGCTGATGCTGATATTGGGCTGATGCTGATATTGGGCTGATGCTGATATTGGGCTGATGCTGATATTGGGCTGATGCTGATATTGGGCTGATGCTGATATTGGGCTGATGCTGATATTGGGCTGATGCTGATATTGGGCTGATGCTGATATTGGGCTGATGCTGATATTGGGCTGATGCTGATATTGGGCTGATGCTGATATTGGGCTGATGCTGATATTGGGCTGATGCTGATATTGGGCTGATGCTGATATTGGGCTGATGCTGATATTGGGCTGATGCTGATATTGGGCTGATGCTGATATTGGGCTGATGCTGATATTGGGCTGATGCTGATATTGGGCTGATGCTGATATTGGGCTGATGCTGATATTGGGCTGATGCTGATATTGGGCTGATGCTGATATTGGGCTGATGCTGATATTGGGCTGATGCTGATATTGGGCTGATGCTGATATTGGGCTGATGCTGATATTGGGCTGATGCTGATATTGGGCTGATGCTGATATTGGGCTGATGCTGATATTGGGCTGATGCTGATATTGGGCTGATGCTGATATTGGGCTGATGCTGATATTGGGCTGATGCTGATATTGGGCTGATGCTGATATTGGGCTGATGCTGATATTGGGCTGATGCTGATATTGGGCTGATGCTGATATTGGGCTGATGCTGATATTGGGCTGATGCTGATATTGGGCTGATGCTGATATTGGGCTGATGCTGATATTGGGCTGATGCTGATATTGGGCTGATGCTGATATTGGGCTGATGCTGATATTGGGCTGATGCTGATATTGGGCTGATGCTGATATTGGGCTGATGCTGATATTGGGCTGATGCTGATATTGGGCTGATGCTGATATTGGGCTGATGCTGATATTGGGCTGATGCTGATATTGGGCTGATGCTGATATTGGGCTGATGCTGATATTGGGCTGATGCTGATATTGGGCTGATGCTGATATTGGGCTGATGCTGATATTGGGCTGATGCTGATATTGGGCTGATGCTGATATTGGGCTGATGCTGATATTGGGCTGATGCTGATATTGGGCTGATGCTGATATTGGGCTGATATTGATATTGGGCTGATATTGATATTGGGCTGATATAGGCCTGCAGAGTGTCTAGTTTTGAAGATACAGACTCTGCTAAGCAAAAGTGAACAGGGCCAAACTGGGCTTATTTCGCTGTGAAAGTGGCATTTAGGCACGGACTTGGAAAACCTTGTCTGAACCCCTCCATCCTTCCTGTAGCTGCTCAGACTCTGCTTCTCTGCCCCCAGCCAAGCTTATAGGCCTGCAGAGTGTCTAGTTTTGAAGATACAGACTCTGCTAAGCAAAAGTGAACAGGGCCAAACTGGGCTTATTTCGCTGTGAAAGTGACATTTAGGCACGGAGTTGGAAAACCTTGTCTGAACCCCTCCATCCTTCCTGTAGCTGCTCAGACTCTGCTTCTCTGCCCCCAGCCAAGCTTATAGGCCTGCAGAGTGTCTAGTTTTGAAGATACAGACTCTGCTAAGCAAAAGTGAACAGGGCCAAACTGGGCTTATTTCGCTGTGAAAGTGACATTTAGGCACGGAGTTGGAAAACCTTGTCTGAACCCCTCCATCCTTCCTGTAGCTGCTCAGACTCTGCTTCTCTGCCCCCAGCCAAGCTTATAGGCCTGCAGAGTGTCTAGTTTTGAAGATACAGACTCTGCTAAGCAAAAGTGAACAGGGCCAAACTGGGCTTATTTCGCTGTGAAAGTGACATTTAGGCACGGAGTTGGAAAACCTTGTCTGAACCCCTCCATCCTTCCTGTAGCTGCTCAGACTCTGCTTCTCTGCCCCCAGCCAAGCTTATAGGCCTGCAGAGTGTCTAGTTTTGAAGATACAGACTCTGCTAAGCAAAAGTGAACAGGGCCAAACTGGGCTTATTTCGCTGTGAAAGTGACATTTAGGCACGGAGTTGGAAAACCTTGTCTGAACCCCTCCATCCTTCCTGTAGCTGCTCAGACTCTGCTTCTCTGCCCCCAGCCAAGCTTATAGGCCTGCAGAGTGTCTAGTTTTGAAGATACAGACTCTGCTAAGCAAAAGTGAACAGGGCCAAACTGGGCTTATTTCGCTGTGAAAGTGACATTTAGGCACGGAGTTGGAAAACCTTGTCTGAACCCCTCCATCCTTCCTGTAGCTGCTCAGACTCTGCTTCTCTGCCCCCAGCCAAGCTTATAGGCCTGCAGAGTGTCTAGTTTTGAAGATACAGACTCTGCTAAGCAAAAGTGAACAGGGCCAAACTGGGCTTATTTCGCTGTGAAAGTGACATTTAGGCACGGAGTTGGAAAACCTTGTCTGAACCCCTCCATCCTTCCTGTAGCTGCTCAGACTCTGCTTCTCTGCCCCCAGCCAAGCTTATAGGCCTGCAGAGTGTCTAGTTTTGAAGATACAGACTCTGCTAAGCAAAAGTGAACAGGGCCAAACTGGGCTTATTTCGCTGTGAAAGTGACATTTAGGCACGGAGTTGGAAAACCTTGTCTGAACCCCTCCATCCTTCCTGTAGCTGCTCAGACTCTGCTTCTCTGCCCCCAGCCAAGCTTATAGGCCTGCAGAGTGTCTAGTTTTGAAGATACAGACTCTGCTAAGCAAAAGTGAACAGGGCCAAACTGGGCTTATTTCGCTGTGAAAGTGACATTTAGGCACGGAGTTGGAAAACCTTGTCTGAACCCCTCCATCCTTCCTGTAGCTGCTCAGACTCTGCTTCTCTGCCCCCAGCCAAGCTTATAGGCCTGCAGAGTGTCTAGTTTTGAAGATACAGACTCTGCTAAGCAAAAGTGAACAGGGCCAAACTGGGCTTATTTCGCTGTGAAAGTGACATTTAGGCACGGAGTTGGAAAACCTTGTCTGAACCCCTCCATCCTTCCTGTAGCTGCTCAGACTCTGCTTCTCTGCCCCCAGCCAAGCTTATAGGCCTGCAGAGTGTCTAGTTTTGAAGATACAGACTCTGCTAAGCAAAAGTGAACAGGGCCAAACTGGGCTTATTTCGCTGTGAAAGTGACATTTAGGCACGGAGTTGGAAAACCTTGTCTGAACCCCTCCATCCTTCCTGTAGCTGCTCAGACTCTGCTTCTCTGCCCCCAGCCAAGCTTATAGGCCTGCAGAGTGTCTAGTTTTGAAGATACAGACTCTGCTAAGCAAAAGTGAACAGGGCCAAACTGGGCTTATTTCGCTGTGAAAGTGACATTTAGGCACGGAGTTGGAAAACCTTGTCTGAACCCCTCCATCCTTCCTGTAGCTGCTCAGACTCTGCTTCTCTGCCCCCAGCCAAGCTTATAGGCCTGCAGAGTGTCTAGTTTTGAAGATACAGACTCTGCTAAGCAAAAGTGAACAGGGCCAAACTGGGCTTATTTCGCTGTGAAAGTGACATTTAGGCACGGAGTTGGAAAACCTTGTCTGAACCCCTCCATCCTTCCTGTAGCTGCTCAGACTCTGCTTCTCTGCCCCCAGCCAAGCTTATAGGCCTGCAGAGTGTCTAGTTTTGAAGATACAGACTCTGCTAAGCAAAAGTGAACAGGGCCAAACTGGGCTTATTTCGCTGTGAAAGTGACATTTAGGCACGGAGTTGGAAAACCTTGTCTGAACCCCTCCATCCTTCCTGTAGCTGCTCAGACTCTGCTTCTCTGCCCCCAGCCAAGCTTATAGGCCTGCAGAGTGTCTAGTTTTGAAGATACAGACTCTGCTAAGCAAAAGTGAACAGGGCCAAACTGGGCTTATTTCGCTGTGAAAGTGACATTTAGGCACGGAGTTGGAAAACCTTGTCTGAACCCCTCCATCCTTCCTGTAGCTGCTCAGACTCTGCTTCTCTGCCCCCAGCCAAGCTTATAGGCCTGCAGAGTGTCTAGTTTTGAAGATACAGACTCTGCTAAGCAAAAGTGAACAGGGCCAAACTGGGCTTATTTCGCTGTGAAAGTGACATTTAGGCACGGAGTTGGAAAACCTTGTCTGAACCCCTCCATCCTTCCTGTAGCTGCTCAGACTCTGCTTCTCTGCCCCCAGCCAAGCTTATAGGCCTGCAGAGTGTCTAGTTTTGAAGATACAGACTCTGCTAAGCAAAAGTGAACAGGGCCAAACTGGGCTTATTTCGCTGTGAAAGTGACATTTAGGCACGGAGTTGGAAAACCTTGTCTGAACCCCTCCATCCTTCCTGTAGCTGCTCAGACTCTGCTTCTCTGCCCCCAGCCAAGCTTATAGGCCTGCAGAGTGTCTAGTTTTGAAGATACAGACTCTGCTAAGCAAAAGTGAACAGGGCCAAACTGGGCTTATTTCGCTGTGAAAGTGACATTTAGGCACGGAGTTGGAAAACCTTGTCTGAACCCCTCCATCCTTCCTGTAGCTGCTCAGACTCTGCTTCTCTGCCCCCAGCCAAGCTTATAGGCCTGCAGAGTGTCTAGTTTTGAAGATACAGACTCTGCTAAGCAAAAGTGAACAGGGCCAAACTGGGCTTATTTCGCTGTGAAAGTGACATTTAGGCACGGAGTTGGAAAACCTTGTCTGAACCCCTCCATCCTTCCTGTAGCTGCTCAGACTCTGCTTCTCTGCCCCCAGCCAAGCTTATAGGCCTGCAGAGTGTCTAGTTTTGAAGATACAGACTCTGCTAAGCAAAAGTGAACAGGGCCAAACTGGGCTTATTTCGCTGCTGAAAGTGACATCGAAATTTCACAGCGAAATAAGCCCAGTTTGGCCCTGTTCACTTTTGCTTAGCAGAGTCTGTATCTTCAAAACTAGACACTCTGCAGGCCTATAAGCTTGGCTGGGGGCAGAGAAGCAGAGTCTGAGCAGCTACAGGAAGGATGGAGGGGTTCAGACAAGGTTTTCCAACTCCGTGCCTAAATGTCACTTTCACAGCGAAATAAGCCCAGTTTGGCCCTGTTCACTTTTGCTTAGCAGAGTCTGTATCTTCAAAACTAGACACTCTGCAGGCCTATAAGCTTGGCTGGGGGCAGAGAAGCAGAGTCTGAGCAGCTACAGGAAGGATGGAGGGGTTCAGACAAGGTTTTCCAACTCCGTGCCTAAATGTCACTTTCACAGCGAAATAAGCCCAGTTTGGCCCTGTTCACTTTTGCTTAGCAGAGTCTGTATCTTCAAAACTAGACACTCTGCAGGCCTATAAGCTTGGCTGGGGGCAGAGAAGCAGAGTCTGAGCAGCTACAGGAAGGATGGAGGGGTTCAGACAAGGTTTTCCAACTCCGTGCCTAAATGTCACTTTCACAGCGAAATAAGCCCAGTTTGGCCCTGTTCACTTTTGCTTAGCAGAGTCTGTATCTTCAAAACTAGACACTCTGCAGGCCTATAAGCTTGGCTGGGGGCAGAGAAGCAGAGTCTGAGCAGCTACAGGAAGGATGGAGGGGTTCAGACAAGGTTTTCCAACTCCGTGCCTAAATGTCACTTTCACAGCGAAATAAGCCCAGTTTGGCCCTGTTCACTTTTGCTTAGCAGAGTCTGTATCTTCAAAACTAGACACTCTGCAGGCCTATAAGCTTGGCTGGGGGCAGAGAAGCAGAGTCTGAGCAGCTACAGGAAGGATGGAGGGGTTCAGACAAGGTTTTCCAACTCCGTGCCTAAATGTCACTTTCACAGCGAAATAAGCCCAGTTTGGCCCTGTTCACTTTTGCTTAGCAGAGTCTGTATCTTCAAAACTAGACACTCTGCAGGCCTATAAGCTTGGCTGGGGGCAGAGAAGCAGAGTCTGAGCAGCTACAGGAAGGATGGAGGGGTTCAGACAAGGTTTTCCAACTCCGTGCCTAAATGTCACTTTCACAGCGAAATAAGCCCAGTTTGGCCCTGTTCACTTTTGCTTAGCAGAGTCTGTATCTTCAAAACTAGACACTCTGCAGGCCTATAAGCTTGGCTGGGGGCAGAGAAGCAGAGTCTGAGCAGCTACAGGAAGGATGGAGGGGTTCAGACAAGGTTTTCCAACTCCGTGCCTAAATGTCACTTTCACAGCGAAATAAGCCCAGTTTGGCCCTGTTCACTTTTGCTTAGCAGAGTCTGTATCTTCAAAACTAGACACTCTGCAGGCCTATAAGCTTGGCTGGGGGCAGAGAAGCAGAGTCTGAGCAGCTACAGGAAGGATGGAGGGGTTCAGACAAGGTTTTCCAACTCCGTGCCTAAATGTCACTTTCACAGCGAAATAAGCCCAGTTTGGCCCTGTTCACTTTTGCTTAGCAGAGTCTGTATCTTCAAAACTAGACACTCTGCAGGCCTATAAGCTTGGCTGGGGGCAGAGAAGCAGAGTCTGAGCAGCTACAGGAAGGATGGAGGGGTTCAGACAAGGTTTTCCAACTCCGTGCCTAAATGTCACTTTCACAGCGAAATAAGCCCAGTTTGGCCCTGTTCACTTTTGCTTAGCAGAGTCTGTATCTTCAAAACTAGACACTCTGCAGGCCTATAAGCTTGGCTGGGGGCAGAGAAGCAGAGTCTGAGCAGCTACAGGAAGGATGGAGGGGTTCAGACAAGGTTTTCCAACTCCGTGCCTAAATGTCACTTTCACAGCGAAATAAGCCCAGTTTGGCCCTGTTCACTTTTGCTTAGCAGAGTCTGTATCTTCAAAACTAGACACTCTGCAGGCCTATAAGCTTGGCTGGGGGCAGAGAAGCAGAGTCTGAGCAGCTACAGGAAGGATGGAGGGGTTCAGACAAGGTTTTCCAACTCCGTGCCTAAATGTCACTTTCACAGCGAAATAAGCCCAGTTTGGCCCTGTTCACTTTTGCTTAGCAGAGTCTGTATCTTCAAAACTAGACACTCTGCAGGCCTATAAGCTTGGCTGGGGGCAGAGAAGCAGAGTCTGAGCAGCTACAGGAAGGATGGAGGGGTTCAGACAAGGTTTTCCAACTCCGTGCCTAAATGTCACTTTCACAGCGAAATAAGCCCAGTTTGGCCCTGTTCACTTTTGCTTAGCAGAGTCTGTATCTTCAAAACTAGACACTCTGCAGGCCTATAAGCTTGGCTGGGGGCAGAGAAGCAGAGTCTGAGCAGCTACAGGAAGGATGGAGGGGTTCAGACAAGGTTTTCCAACTCCGTGCCTAAATGTCACTTTCACAGCGAAATAAGCCCAGTTTGGCCCTGTTCACTTTTGCTTAGCAGAGTCTGTATCTTCAAAACTAGACACTCTGCAGGCCTATAAGCTTGGCTGGGGGCAGAGAAGCAGAGTCTGAGCAGCTACAGGAAGGATGGAGGGGTTCAGACAAGGTTTTCCAACTCCGTGCCTAAATGTCACTTTCACAGCGAAATAAGCCCAGTTTGGCCCTGTTCACTTTTGCTTAGCAGAGTCTGTATCTTCAAAACTAGACACTCTGCAGGCCTATAAGCTTGGCTGGGGGCAGAGAAGCAGAGTCTGAGCAGCTACAGGAAGGATGGAGGGGTTCAGACAAGGTTTTCCAACTCCGTGCCTAAATGTCACTTTCACAGCGAAATAAGCCCAGTTTGGCCCTGTTCACTTTTGCTTAGCAGAGTCTGTATCTTCAAAACTAGACACTCTGCAGGCCTATAAGCTTGGCTGGGGGCAGAGAAGCAGAGTCTGAGCAGCTACAGGAAGGATGGAGGGGTTCAGACAAGGTTTTCCAACTCCGTGCCTAAATGTCACTTTCACAGCGAAATAAGCCCAGTTTGGCCCTGTTCACTTTTGCTTAGCAGAGTCTGTATCTTCAAAACTAGACACTCTGCAGGCCTATAAGCTTGGCTGGGGGCAGAGAAGCAGAGTCTGAGCAGCTACAGGAAGGATGGAGGGGTTCAGACAAGGTTTTCCAACTCCGTGCCTAAATGTCACTTTCACAGCGAAATAAGCCCAGTTTGGCCCTGTTCACTTTTGCTTAGCAGAGTCTGTATCTTCAAAACTAGACACTCTGCAGGCCTATAAGCTTGGCTGGGGGCAGAGAAGCAGAGTCTGAGCAGCTACAGGAAGGATGGAGGGGTTCAGACAAGGTTTTCCAACTCCGTGCCTAAATGTCACTTTCACAGCGAAATAAGCCCAGTTTGGCCCTGTTCACTTTTGCTTAGCAGAGTCTGTATCTTCAAAACTAGACACTCTGCAGGCCTATAAGCTTGGCTGGGGGCAGAGAAGCAGAGTCTGAGCAGCTACAGGAAGGATGGAGGGGTTCAGACAAGGTTTTCCAACTCCGTGCCTAAATGTCACTTTCACAGCGAAATAAGCCCAGTTTGGCCCTGTTCACTTTTGCTTAGCAGAGTCTGTATCTTCAAAACTAGACACTCTGCAGGCCTATAAGCTTGGCTGGGGGCAGAGAAGCAGAGTCTGAGCAGCTACAGGAAGGATGGAGGGGTTCAGACAAGGTTTTCCAACTCCGTGCCTAAATGTCACTTTCACAGCGAAATAAGCCCAGTTTGGCCCTGTTCACTTTTGCTTAGCAGAGTCTGTATCTTCAAAACTAGACACTCTGCAGGCCTATAAGCTTGGCTGGGGGCAGAGAAGCAGAGTCTGAGCAGCTACAGGAAGGATGGAGGGGTTCAGACAAGGTTTTCCAACTCCGTGCCTAAATGTCACTTTCATCACAGCGAAATAAGCCAGTTTGGCCCTGTTCACTTTTGCTTAGCAGAGTCTGTATCTTCAAAACTAGACACTCTGCAGGCCTATAAGCTTGGCTGGGGGCAGAGAAGCAGAGTCTGAGCAGCTACAGGAAGGATGGAGGGGTTCAGACAAGGTTTTCCCAACTCCGTGCCTAAATGTCACTTTCACAGCGAAATAAGCCCAGTTTGGCCTGTTCACTTTGCTTAGCAGAGTCTGTATCTTCAAAACTAGACACTCTGCAGGCCTATAAGCTTGGCTGGGGGCAGAGAAGCAGAGTCTGAGCAGCTACAGGAAGGATGGAGGGGTTCAGACAAGGTTTTCCAACTCCGTGCCTAAATGTCACTTTCACAGCGAAATAAGCCCAGTTTGGCCCTGTTCACTTTTGCTTAGCAGAGTCTGTATCTTCAAAACTAGACACTCTGCAGGCCCTATAAGCTTGGCTGGGGGCAGAGAAGCAGAGTCTGAGCAGCTACAGGAAGGATGGAGGGTTCAGACAAGGTTTCCAAGTCCGTGCCTAAATCTCACTTTCACAGCGAAATAAGCCCAGTTTGGCCCTGTTCACTTTGCTTAGCAGAGTCTGTATCTTCAAAACTAGACACTCTGCAGGCCTATATCAGCCCAATATCAATATCAGCCCAATATCAATATCAGCCCAATATCAGCATCAGCCCAATATCAGCATCAGCCCAATATCAGCATCAGCCCAATATCAGCATCAGCCCAATATCAGCATCAGCCCAATATCAGCATCAGCCCAATATCAGCATCAGCCCAATATCAGCATCAGCCCAATATCAGCATCAGCCAATATCAGCATCAGCCCAATATCAGCATCAGCCCAATATCAGCATCAGCCCAATATCAGCATCAGCCCCAATATCAGCATCAGCCCAATATCAGCATCAGCCCAATATCAGCATCAGCCCAATATCAGCATCAGCCCAATCATTCAGCATCAGCCCAATATCAGCATCAGCCCAATATCAGCATCAGCCCAATATCAGCATCAGCCCAATATCAGCATCAGCCCAATATCAGCATCAGCCAATATCAGCATCAGCCCAATATCAGCATCAGCCCAATATCAGCATCAGCCCAATATCAGCATCAGCCCAATATCAGCATCAGCCCAATATCAGCATCAGCCCAATATCAGCATCAGCCCAATATCAGCATCAGCCAATTCATCAT
The DNA here is from genome assembly GCF_951216825.1 of Electrona antarctica. Lineage (NCBI taxonomy): Eukaryota > Metazoa > Chordata > Actinopteri > Myctophiformes > Myctophidae > Electrona > Electrona antarctica. Next base: position 22,656 of record NW_027637273.1, read on the forward strand.
CAGCCCAATATCAGCATCAGCCCAAATATCAGCATCAGCCCAATATCAGCATCAGCCCAATATCAGCATCAGCCCAATATCAGCATCAGCCCAATATCAGCATCAGCCCAATATCAGCATCAGCCCAATATCAGCATCAGCCCAATATCAGCATCAGCCCAATATCAGCATCAGCCCAATATCAGCATCAGCCCAATATCAGCATCAGCCCAATATCAGCATCAGCCCAATATCAGCATCAGCCCAATATCAGCATCAGCCCAATATCAGCATCAGCCCAATATCAGCATCAGCCCAATATCAGCATCAGCCCAATATCAGCATCAGCCCAATATCAGCATCAGCCCAATATCAGCATCAGCCCAATATCAGCATCAGCCCAATATCAGCATCAGCCCAATATCAGCATCAGCCCAATATCAGCATCAGCCCAATATCAGCATCAGCCCAATATCAGCATCAGCCCAATATCAGCATCAGCCCAATATCAGCATCAGCCCAATATCAGCATCAGCCCAATATCAGCATCAGCCCAATATCAGCATCAGCCCAATATCAGCATCAGCCCAATATCAGCATCAGCCCAATATCAGCATCAGCCCAATATCAGCATCAGCCCAATATCAGCATCAGCCCAATATCAGCATCAGCCCAATATCAGCATCAGCCCAATATCAGCATCAGCCCAATATCAGCATCAGCCCAATATCAGCATCAGCCCAATATCAGCATCAGCCCAATATCAGCATCAGCCCAATATCAGCATCAGCCCAATATCAGCATCAGCCCAATATCAGCATCAGCCCAATATCAGCATCAGCCCAATATCAGCATCAGCCCAATATCAGCATCAGCCCAATATCAGCATCAGCCCAATATCAGCATCAGCCCAATATCAGCATCAGCCCAATATCAGCATCAGCCCTAGACACTCTGCAGGCCTATAAGCTTGGCTGGGGGCAGAGAAGCAGCCCAATATGATATAATATCAGCTGATGCTGATATTGGGCTGATGCTGATATTGGGCTGATGCTGATATTGGGCTGATGCTGATATTGGGCTGATGCTGATATTGGGCTGATGCTGATATTGGGCTGATGCTGATATTGGGCTGATGCTGATATTGGGCTGATGCTGATATTGGGCTGATGCTGATATTGGGCTGATGCTGATATTGGGCTGATGCTGATATTGGGCTGATGCTGATATTGGGCTGATGCTGATATTGGGCTGATGCTGATATTGGGCTGATGCTGATATTGGGCTGATGCTGATATTGGGCTGATGCTGATATTGGGCTGATGCTGATATTGGGCTGATGCTGATATTGGGCTGATGCTGATATTGGGCTGATGCTGATATTGGGCTGATGCTGATATTGGGCTGATGCTGATATTGGGCTGATGCTGATATTGGGCTGATGCTGATATTGGGCTGATGCTGATATTGGGCTGATGCTGATATTGGGCTGATGCTGATATTGGGCTGATGCTGATATTGGGCTGATGCTGATATTGGGCTGATGCTGATATTGGGCTGATGCTGATATTGGGCTGATGCTGATATTGGGCTGATGCTGATATTGGGCTGATGCTGATATTGGGCTGATGCTGATATTGGGCTGATGCTGATATTGGGCTGATGCTGATATTGGGCTGATGCTGATATTGGGCTGATGCTGATATTGGGCTGATGCTGATATTGGGCTGATGCTGATATTGGGCTGATGCTGATATTGGGCTGATGCTGATATTGGGCTGATGCTGATATTGGGCTGATGCTGATATTGGGCTGATGCTGATATTGGGCTGATGCTGATATTGGGCTGATGCTGATATTGGGCTGATGCTGATATTGGGCTGATGCTGATATTGGGCTGATGCTGATATTGGGCTGATGCTGATATTGGGCTGATGCTGATATTGGGCTGATGCTGATATTGGGCTGATGCTGATATTGGGCTGATGCTGATATTGGGCTGATGCTGATATTGGGCTGATGCTGATATTGGGCTGATGCTGATATTGGGCTGATGCTGATATTGGGCTGATGCTGATATTGGGCTGATGCTGATATTGGGCTGATGCTGATATTGGGCTGATGCTGATATTGGGCTGATGCTGATATTGGGCTGATGCTGATATTGGGCTGATGCTGATATTGGGCTGATGCTGATATTGGGCTGATGCTGATATTGGGCTGATGCTGATATTGGGCTGATGCTGATATTGGGCTGATGCTGATATTGGGCTGATGCTGATATTGGGCTGATGCTGATATTGGGCTGATGCTGATATTGGGCTGATGCTGATATTGGGCTGATGCTGATATTGGGCTGATGCTGATATTGGGCTGATGTTGATATTGGGCTGATATTGATATTGGGCTGATATAGGCCTGCAGAGTGTCTAGTTTTGAAGATACAGACTCTGCTAAGCAAAAGTGAACAGGGCCAAACTGGGCTTATTTCGCTGTGAAAGTGAGATTTAGGCACGGACTTGGAAAACCTTGTCTGAACCCCTCCATCCTTCCTGTAGCTGCTCAGACTCTGCTTCTCTGCCCCCAGCCAAGCTTATAGGCCTGCAGAGTGTCTAGTTTTGAAGATACAGACTCTGCTAAGCAAAAGTGAACAGGGCCAAACTGGGCTTATTTCGCTGTGAAAGTGACATTTAGGCACGGAGTTGGAAAACCTTGTCTGAACCCCTCCATCCTTCCTGTAGCTGCTCAGACTCTGCTTCTCTGCCCCCAGCCAAGCTTATAGGCCTGCAGAGTGTCTAGTTTTGAAGATACAGACTCTGCTAAGCAAAAGTGAACAGGGCCAAACTGGGCTTATTTCGCTGTGAAAGTGACATTTAGGCACGGAGTTGGAAAACCTTGTCTGAACCCCTCCATGCTTCCTGTAGCTGCTCAGACTCTGCTTCTCTGCCCCCAGCCAAGCTTATAGGCCTGCAGAGTGTCTAGTTTTGAAGATACAGACTCTGCTAAGCAAAAGTGAACAGGGCCAAACTGGGCTTATTTCGCTGTGAAAGTGACATTTAGGCACGGAGTTGGAAAACCTTGTCTGAACCCCTCCATCCTTCCTGTAGCTGCTCAGACTCTGCTTCTCTGCCCCCAGCCAAGCTTATAGGCCTGCAGAGTGTCTAGTTTTGAAGATACAGACTCTGCTAAGCAAAAGTGAACAGGGCCAAACTGGGCTTATTTCGCTGTGAAAGTGACATTTAGGCACGGAGTTGGAAAACCTTGTCTGAACCCCTCCATCCTTCCTGTAGCTGCTCAGACTCTGCTTCTCTGCCCCCAGCCAAGCTTATAGGCCTGCAGAGTGTCTAGTTTTGAAGATACAGACTCTGCTAAGCAAAAGTGAACAGGGCCAAACTGGGCTTATTTCGCTGTGAAAGTGACATTTAGGCACGGAGTTGGAAAACCTTGTCTGAACCCCTCCATCCTTCCTGTAGCTGCTCAGACTCTGCTTCTCTGCCCCCAGCCAAGCTTATAGGCCTGCAGAGTGTCTAGTTTTGAAGATACAGACTCTGCTAAGCAAAAGTGAACAGGGCCAAACTGGGCTTATTTCGCTGTGAAAGTGACATTTAGGCACGGAGTTGGAAAACCTTGTCTGAACCCCTCCATCCTTCCTGTAGCTGCTCAGACTCTGCTTCTCTGCCCCCAGCCAAGCTTATAGGCCTGCAGAGTGTCTAGTTTTGAAGATACAGACTCTGCTAAGCAAAAGTGAACAGGGCCAAACTGGGCTTATTTCGCTGTGAAAGTGACATTTAGGCACGGAGTTGGAAAACCTTGTCTGAACCCCTCCATCCTTCCTGTAGCTGCTCAGACTCTGCTTCTCTGCCCCCAGCCAAGCTTATAGGCCTGCAGAGTGTCTAGTTTTGAAGATACAGACTCTGCTAAGCAAAAGTGAACAGGGCCAAACTGGGCTTATTTCGCTGTGAAAGTGACATTTAGGCACGGAGTTGGAAAACCTTGTCTGAACCCCTCCATCCTTCCTGTAGCTGCTCAGACTCTGCTTCTCTGCCCCCAGCCAAGCTTATAGGCCTGCAGAGTGTCTAGTTTTGAAGATACAGACTCTGCTAAGCAAAAGTGAACAGGGCCAAACTGGGCTTATTTCGCTGTGAAAGTGACATTTAGGCACGGAGTTGGAAAACCTTGTCTGAACCCCTCCATCCTTCCTGTAGCTGCTCAGACTCTGCTTCTCTGCCCCCAGCCAAGCTTATAGGCCTGCAGAGTGTCTAGTTTTGAAGATACAGACTCTGCTAAGCAAAAGTGAACAGGGCCAAACTGGGCTTATTTCGCTGTGAAAGTGACATTTAGGCACGGAGTTGGAAAACCTTGTCTGAACCCCTCCATCCTTCCTGTAGCTGCTCAGACTCTGCTTCTCTGCCCCCAGCCAAGCTTATAGGCCTGCAGAGTGTCTAGTTTTGAAGATACAGACTCTGCTAAGCAAAAGTGAACAGGGCCAAACTGGGCTTATTTCGCTGTGAAAGTGACATCGAAATTTCACAGCGAAATAAGCCCAGTTTGGCCCTGTTCACTTTTGCTTAGCAGAGTCTGTATCTTCAAAACTAGACACTCTGCAGGCCTATAAGCTTGGCTGGGGGCAGAGAAGCAGAGTCTGAGCAGCTACAGGAAGGATGGAGGGGTTCAGACAAGGTTTTCCAACTCCGTGCCTAAATGTCACTTTCACAGCGAAATAAGCCCAGTTTGGCCCTGTTCACTTTTGCTTAGCAGAGTCTGTATCTTCAAAACTAGACACTCTGCAGGCCTATAAGCTTGGCTGGGGGCAGAGAAGCAGAGTCTGAGCAGCTACAGGAAGGATGGAGGGGTTCAGACAAGGTTTTCCAACTCCGTGCCTAAATGTCACTTTCACAGCGAAATAAGCCCAGTTTGGCCCTGTTCACTTTTGCTTAGCAGAGTCTGTATCTTCAAAACTAGACACTCTGCAGGCCTATAAGCTTGGCTGGGGGCAGAGAAGCAGAGTCTGAGCAGCTACAGGAAGGATGGAGGGGTTCAGACAAGGTTTTCCAACTCCGTGCCTAAATGTCACTTTCACAGCGAAATAAGCCCAGTTTGGCCCTGTTCACTTTTGCTTAGCAGAGTCTGTATCTTCAAAACTAGACACTCTGCAGGCCTATAAGCTTGGCTGGGGGCAGAGAAGCAGAGTCTGAGCAGCTACAGGAAGGATGGAGGGGTTCAGACAAGGTTTTCCAACTCCGTGCCTAAATGTCACTTTCACAGCGAAATAAGCCCAGTTTGGCCCTGTTCACTTTTGCTTAGCAGAGTCTGTATCTTCAAAACTAGACACTCTGCAGGCCTATAAGCTTGGCTGGGGGCAGAGAAGCAGAGTCTGAGCAGCTACAGGAAGGATGGAGGGGTTCAGACAAGGTTTTCCAACTCCGTGCCTAAATGTCACTTTCACAGCGAAATAAGCCCAGTTTGGCCCTGTTCACTTTTGCTTAGCAGAGTCTGTATCTTCAAAACTAGACACTCTGCAGGCCTATAAGCTTGGCTGGGGGCAGAGAAGCAGAGTCTGAGCAGCTACAGGAAGGATGGAGGGGTTCAGACAAGGTTTTCCAACTCCGTGCCTAAATGTCACTTTCACAGCGAAATAAGCCCAGTTTGGCCCTGTTCACTTTTGCTTAGCAGAGTCTGTATCTTCAAAACTAGACACTCTGCAGGCCTATAAGCTTGGCTGGGGGCAGAGAAGCAGAGTCTGAGCAGCTACAGGAAGGATGGAGGGGTTCAGACAAGGTTTTCCAACTCCGTGCCTAAATGTCACTTTCACAGCGAAATAAGCCCAGTTTGGCCCTGTTCACTTTTGCTTAGCAGAGTCTGTATCTTCAAAACTAGACACTCTGCAGGCCTATAAGCTTGGCTGGGGGCAGAGAAGCAGAGTCTGAGCAGCTACAGGAAGGATGGAGGGGTTCAGACAAGGTTTTCCAACTCCGTGCCTAAATGTCACTTTCACAGCGAAATAAGCCCAGTTTGGCCCTGTTCACTTTTGCTTAGCAGAGTCTGTATCTTCAAAACTAGACACTCTGCAGGCCTATAAGCTTGGCTGGGGGCAGAGAAGCAGAGTCTGAGCAGCTACAGGAAGGATGGAGGGGTTCAGACAAGGTTTTCCAACTCCGTGCCTAAATGTCACTTTCACAGCGAAATAAGCCCAGTTTGGCCCTGTTCACTTTTGCTTAGCAGAGTCTGTATCTTCAAAACTAGACACTCTGCAGGCCTATAAGCTTGGCTGGGGGCAGAGAAGCAGAGTCTGAGCAGCTACAGGAAGGATGGAGGGGTTCAGACAAGGTTTTCCAACTCCGTGCCTAAATGTCACTTTCACAGCGAAATAAGCCCAGTTTGGCCCTGTTCACTTTTGCTTAGCAGAGTCTGTATCTTCAAAACTAGACACTCTGCAGGCCTATAAGCTTGGCTGGGGGCAGAGAAGCAGAGTCTGAGCAGCTACAGGAAGGATGGAGGGGTTCAGACAAGGTTTTCCAACTCCGTGCCTAAATGTCACTTTCACAGCGAAATAAGCCCAGTTTGGCCCTGTTCACTTTTGCTTAGCAGAGTCTGTATCTTCAAAACTAGACACTCTGCAGGCCTATAAGCTTGGCTGGGGGCAGAGAAGCAGAGTCTGAGCAGCTACAGGAAGGATGGAGGGGTTCAGACAAGGTTTTCCAACTCCGTGCCTAAATGTCACTTTCACAGCGAAATAAGCCCAGTTTGGCCCTGTTCACTTTTGCTTAGCAGAGTCTGTATCTTCAAAACTAGACACTCTGCAGGCCTATAAGCTTGGCTGGGGGCAGAGAAGCAGAGTCTGAGCAGCTACAGGAAGGATGGAGGGGTTCAGACAAGGTTTTCCAACTCCGTGCCTAAATGTCACTTTCACAGCGAAATAAGCCCAGTTTGGCCCTGTTCACTTTTGCTTAGCAGAGTCTGTATCTTCAAAACTAGACACTCTGCAGGCCTATAAGCTTGGCTGGGGGCAGAGAAGCAGAGTCTGAGCAGCTACAGGAAGGATGGAGGGGTTCAGACAAGGTTTTCCAACTCCGTGCCTAAATGTCACTTTCACAGCGAAATAAGCCCAGTTTGGCCCTGTTCACTTTTGCTTAGCAGAGTCTGTATCTTCAAAACTAGACACTCTGCAGGCCTATAAGCTTGGCTGGGGGCAGAGAAGCAGAGTCTGAGCAGCTACAGGAAGGATGGAGGGGTTCAGACAAGGTTTTCCAACTCCGTGCCTAAATGTCACTTTCACAGCGAAATAAGCCCAGTTTGGCCCTGTTCACTTTTGCTTAGCAGAGTCTGTATCTTCAAAACTAGACACTCTGCAGGCCTATAAGCTTGGCTGGGGGCAGAGAAGCAGAGTCTGAGCAGCTACAGGAAGGATGGAGGGGTTCAGACAAGGTTTTCCAACTCCGTGCCTAAATGTCACTTTCACAGCGAAATAAGCCCAGTTTGGCCCTGTTCACTTTTGCTTAGCAGAGTCTGTATCTTCAAAACTAGACACTCTGCAGGCCTATAAGCTTGGCTGGGGGCAGAGAAGCAGAGTCTGAGCAGCTACAGGAAGGATGGAGGGGTTCAGACAAGGTTTTCCAAGTCCGTGCCTAAATGTCACTTTCACAGCGAAATAAGCCCAGTTTGGCCCTGTTCACTTTTGCTTAGCAGAGTCTGTATCTTCAAAACTAGACACTCTGCAGGCCTATATCAGCCCAATATCAATATCAGCCCAATATCAATATCAGCCCAATATCAGCATCAGCCCAATATCAGCATCAGCCCAATATCAGCATCAGCCCAATATCAGCATCAGCCCAATATCAGCATCAGCCCAATATCAGCATCAGCCCAATATCAGCATCAGCCCAATATCAGCATCAGCCCAATATCAGCATCAGCCCAATATCAGCATCAGCCCAATATCAGCATCAGCCCAATATCAGCATCAGCCCAATATCAGCATCAGCCCAATATCAGCATCAGCCCAATATCAGCATCAGCCCAATATCAGCATCAGCCCAATATCAGCATCAGCCCAATATCAGCATCAGCCCAATATCAGCATCAGCCCAATATCAGCATCAGCCCAATATCAGCATCAGCCCAATATCAGCATCAGCCCAATATCAGCATCAGCCCATATCAGCATCAGCCAATATCAGCATCAGCCCAATATCATCAGCCCAATATCAGCATCAGCCCAATATCAGCATCAGCCCAATATCAGCATCAGCCCAATATCAGCATCAGCCCAATATCAGCATCAGCCCAATATCAGCATCAGCCCAATATCAGCATCAGCCCAATATCAGCATCAGCCCAATATCAGCATCAGCCCAATATCAGCATCAGCCCAATATCAGCATCAGCCCAATATCAGCATCAGCCCAATATCAGCATCAGCCCAATATCAGCATCAGCCAATATCAGCATCAGCCCAATATCAGCATCAGCCCAATATCAGCATCAGCCCAATATCAGCATCAGCCCAATATCAGCATCAGCCCAATATCAGCATCAGCCCAATATCAGCATCAGCCCAATATCAGCATCAGCCCAATATCAGCATCAGCCCAATATCAGCATCAGCCCAATATCAGCATCAGCCCAATATCAGCATCAGCCCAATATCAGCATCAGCCCAATATCAGCATCAGCCCAATATCAGCATCAGCCCAATATCAGCATCAGCCCAATATCAGCATCAGCCCAATATCAGCATCAGCCCAATATCAGCATCAGCCCAATATCAGCATCAGCCCAATATCAGCATCAGCCCAATATCAGCATCAGCCCAATATCAGCATCAGCCCAATATCAGCATCAGCCCAATATCAGCATCAGCCCAATATCAGCATCAGCCCAATATCAGCATCAGCCCAATATATCAGCATCAGCCCAATATCAGCATCAGCCCAATATCAGCATCAGCCCAATATCAGCATCAGCCCAATATCAGCATCAGCCCAATATCAGCATCAGCCCAATATCAGCATCAGCCCAATATCAGCATCAGCCCAATATCAGCATCAGCCCAATATCAGCATCAGCCCAATATCAGCATCAGCCCAATATCAGCATCAGCCCAATATCAGCATCAGCCCAATATCAGCATCAGCCCAATATCAGCATCAGCCCCAATATCAGCATCAGCCCAATATCAGCATCAGCCCAATATCAGCATCAGCCCAATATCAGCATCAGCCCAATATCAGCATCAGCCCAATATCAGCATCAGCCCAATATCAGCATCAGCCCAATATCAGCATCAGCCCAATATCAGCATCAGCCCAATATCAGCATCAGCCCAATATCAGCATCAGCCCAATATCAGCATCAGCCCAATATCAGCATCAGCCCAATATCAGCATCAGCCCAATATCAGCCAGCCCAATATCAGCATCAGCCCAATATCAGCATCAGCCCAATATCAGCATCAGCCCAATATCAGCATCAGCCCAATATCAGCATCAGCCCAATATCAGCATCAGCCCAATATCAGCATCAGCCCAATATCAGCATCAGCCCAATATCAGCATCAGCCCAATATCAGCATCAGCCCAATATCAGCATCAGCCCAATATCAGCATCAGCCCAATATCAGCATCAGCCCAATATCAGCATCAGCCCAATATCAGCATCAGCCCAATATCAGCATCAGCCCAATATCAGCATCAGCCCAATATCAGCATCAGCCCAATATCAGCATCAGCCCAATATCAGCATCAGCCCAATATCAGCATCAGCCCAATATCAGCATCAGCCCAATATCAGCATCAGCCCAATATCAGCATCAGCCCAATATCAGCATCAGCCCAATATCAGCATCAGCCCAATATCAGCATCAGCTGATATTATATCATATTGGGCTGCTTCTCTGCCCCCAGCCAAGCTTATAGGCCTGCAGAGTGTCTAGGGCTGATGCTGATATTGGGCTGATGCTGATATTGGGCTGATGCTGATATTGGGCTGATGCTGATATTGGGCTGATGCTGATATTGGGCTGATGCTGATATTGGGCTGATGCTGATATTGGGCTGATGCTGATATTGGGCTGATGCTGATATTGGGCTGATGCTGATATTGGGCTGATGCTGATATTGGGCTGATGCTGATATTGGGCTGATGCTGATATTGGGCTGATGCTGATATTGGGCTGATGCTGATATTGGGCTGATGCTGATATTGGGCTGATGCTGATATTGGGCTGATGCTGATATTGGGCTGATGCTGATATTGGGCTGATGCTGATATTGGGCTGATGCTGATATTGGGCTGATGCTGATATTGGGCTGATGCTGATATTGGGCTGATGCTGATATTGGGCTGATGCTGATATTGGGCTGATGCTGATATTGGGCTGATGCTGATATTGGGCTGATGCTGATATTGGGCTGATGCTGATATTGGGCTGATGCTGATATTGGGCTGATGCTGATATTGGGCTGATGCTGATATTGGGCTGATGCTGATATTGGGCTGATGCTGATATTGGGCTGATGCTGATATTGGGCTGATGCTGATATTGGGCTGATGCTGATATTGGGCTGATGCTGATATTGGGCTGATGCTGATATTGGGCTGATGCTGATATTGGGCTGATGCTGATATTGGGCTGATGCTGATATTGGGCTGATGCTGATATTGGGCTGATGCTGATATTGGGCTGATGCTGATATTGGGCTGATGCTGATATTGGGCTGATGCTGATATTGGGCTGATGCTGATATTGGGCTGATGCTGATATTGGGCTGATGCTGATATTGGGCTGATGCTGATATTGGGCTGATGCTGATATTGGGCTGATGCTGATATTGGGCTGATGCTGATATTGGGCTGATGCTGATATTGGGCTGATGCTGATATTGGGCTGATGCTGATATTGGGCTGATGCTGATATTGGGCTGATGCTGATATTGGGCTGATGCTGATATTGGGCTGATGCTGATATTGGGCTGATGCTGATATTGGGCTGATGCTGATATTGGGCTGATGCTGATATTGGGCTGATGCTGATATTGGGCTGATGCTGATATTGGGCTGATGCTGATATTGGGCTGATGCTGATATTGGGCTGATGCTGATATTGGGCTGATGCTGATATTGGGCTGATGCTGATATTGGGCTGATGCTGATATTGGGCTGATGCTGATATTGGGCTGATGCTGATATTGGGCTGATGCTGATATTGGGCTGATATTGATATTGGGCTGATATTGATATTGGGCTGATATAGGCCTGCAGAGTGTCTAGTTTTGAAGATACAGACTCTGCTAAGCAAAAGTGAACAGGGCCAAACTGGGCTTATTTCGCTGTGAAAGTGAGATTTAGGCACGGACTTGGAAAACCTTGTCTGAACCCCTCCATCCTTCCTGTAGCTGCTCAGACTCTGCTTCTCTGCCCCCAGCCAAGCTTATAGGCCTGCAGAGTGTCTAGTTTTGAAGATACAGACTCTGCTAAGCAAAAGTGAACAGGGCCAAACTGGGCTTATTTCGCTGTGAAAGTGACATTTAGGCACGGAGTTGGAAAACCTTGTCTGAACCCCTCCATCCTTCCTGTAGCTGCTCAGACTCTGCTTCTCTGCCCCCAGCCAAGCTTATAGGCCTGCAGAGTGTCTAGTTTTGAAGATACAGACTCTGCTAAGCAAAAGTGAACAGGGCCAAACTGGGCTTATTTCGCTGTGAAAGTGACATTTAGGCACGGAGTTGGAAAACCTTGTCTGAACCCCTCCATCCTTCCTGTAGCTGCTCAGACTCTGCTTCTCTGCCCCCAGCCAAGCTTATAGGCCTGCAGAGTGTCTAGTTTTGAAGATACAGACTCTGCTAAGCAAAAGTGAACAGGGCCAAACTGGGCTTATTTCGCTGTGAAAGTGACATTTAGGCACGGAGTTGGAAAACCTTGTCTGAACCCCTCCATCCTTCCTGTAGCTGCTCAGACTCTGCTTCTCTGCCCCCAGCCAAGCTTATAGGCCTGCAGAGTGTCTAGTTTTGAAGATACAGACTCTGCTAAGCAAAAGTGAACAGGGCCAAACTGGGCTTATTTCGCTGTGAAAGTGACATTTAGGCACGGAGTTGGAAAACCTTGTCTGAACCCCTCCATCCTTCCTGTAGCTGCTCAGACTCTGCTTCTCTGCCCCCAGCCAAGCTTATAGGCCTGCAGAGTGTCTAGTTTTGAAGATACAGACTCTGCTAAGCAAAAGTGAACAGGGCCAAACTGGGCTTATTTCGCTGTGAAAGTGACATTTAGGCACGGAGTTGGAAAACCTTGTCTGAACCCCTCCATCCTTCCTGTAGCTGCTCAGACTCTGCTTCTCTGCCCCCAGCCAAGCTTATAGGCCTGCAGAGTGTCTAGTTTTGAAGATACAGACTCTGCTAAGCAAAAGTGAACAGGGCCAAACTGGGCTTATTTCGCTGTGAAAGTGACATTTAGGCACGGAGTTGGAAAACCTTGTCTGAACCCCTCCATCCTTCCTGTAGCTGCTCAGACTCTGCTTCTCTGCCCCCAGCCAAGCTTATAGGCCTGCAGAGTGTCTAGTTTTGAAGATACAGACTCTGCTAAGCAAAAGTGAACAGGGCCAAACTGGGCTTATTTCGCTGTGAAAGTGACATTTAGGCACGGAGTTGGAAAACCTTGTCTGAACCCCTCCATCCTTCCTGTAGCTGCTCAGACTCTGCTTCTCTGCCCCCAGCCAAGCTTATAGGCCTGCAGAGTGTCTAGTTTTGAAGATACAGACTCTGCTAAGCAAAAGTGAACAGGGCCAAACTGGGCTTATTTCGCTGTGAAAGTGACATTTAGGCACGGAGTTGGAAAACCTTGTCTGAACCCCTCCATCCTTCCTGTAGCTGCTCAGACTCTGCTTCTCTGCCCCCAGCCAAGCTTATAGGCCTGCAGAGTGTCTAGTTTTGAAGATACAGACTCTGCTAAGCAAAAGTGAACAGGGCCAAACTGGGCTTATTTCGCTGTGAAAGTGACATTTAGGCACGGAGTTGGAAAACCTTGTCTGAACCCCTCCATCCTTCCTGTAGCTGCTCAGACTCTGCTTCTCTGCCCCCAGCCAAGCTTATAGGCCTGCAGAGTGTCTAGTTTTGAAGATACAGACTCTGCTAAGCAAAAGTGAACAGGGCCAAACTGGGCTTATTTCGCTGTGAAAGTGACATTTAGGCACGGAGTTGGAAAACCTTGTCTGAACCCCTCCATCCTTCCTGTAGCTGCTCAGACTCTGCTTCTCTGCCCCCAGCCAAGCTTATAGGCCTGCAGAGTGTCTAGTTTTGAAGATACAGACTCTGCTAAGCAAAAGTGAACAGGGCCAAACTGGGCTTATTTCGCTGTGAAAGTGACATTTAGGCACGGAGTTGGAAAACCTTGTCTGAACCCCTCCATCCTTCCTGTAGCTGCTCAGACTCTGCTTCTCTGCCCCCAGCCAAGCTTATAGGCCTGCAGAGTGTCTAGTTTTGAAGATACAGACTCTGCTAAGCAAAAGTGAACAGGGCCAAACTGGGCTTATTTCGCTGTGAAAGTGACATTTAGGCACGGAGTTGGAAAACCTTGTCTGAACCCCTCCATCCTTCCTGTAGCTGCTCAGACTCTGCTTCTCTGCCCCCAGCCAAGCTTATAGGCCTGCAGAGTGTCTAGTTTTGAAGATACAGACTCTGCTAAGCAAAAGTGAACAGGGCCAAACTGGGCTTATTTCGCTGTGAAAGTGACATCGAAATTTCACAGCGAAATAAGCCCAGTTTGGCCCTGTTCACTTTTGCTTAGCAGAGTCTGTATCTTCAAAACTAGACACTCTGCAGGCCTATAAGCTTGGCTGGGGGCAGAGAAGCAGAGTCTGAGCAGCTACAGGAAGGATGGAGGGGTTCAGACAAGGTTTTCCAACTCCGTGCCTAAATGTCACTTTCACAGCGAAATAAGCCCAGTTTGGCCCTGTTCACTTTTGCTTAGCAGAGTCTGTATCTTCAAAACTAGACACTCTGCAGGCCTATAAGCTTGGCTGGGGGCAGAGAAGCAGAGTCTGAGCAGCTACAGGAAGGATGGAGGGGTTCAGACAAGGTTTTCCAACTCCGTGCCTAAATGTCACTTTCACAGCGAAATAAGCCCAGTTTGGCCCTGTTCACTTTTGCTTAGCAGAGTCTGTATCTTCAAAACTAGACACTCTGCAGGCCTATAAGCTTGGCTGGGGGCAGAGAAGCAGAGTCTGAGCAGCTACAGGAAGGATGGAGGGGTTCAGACAAGGTTTTCCAACTCCGTGCCTAAATGTCACTTTCACAGCGAAATAAGCCCAGTTTGGCCCTGTTCACTTTTGCTTAGCAGAGTCTGTATCTTCAAAACTAGACACTCTGCAGGCCTATAAGCTTGGCTGGGGGCAGAGAAGCAGAGTCTGAGCAGCTACAGGAAGGATGGAGGGGTTCAGACAAGGTTTTCCAACTCCGTGCCTAAATGTCACTTTCACAGCGAAATAAGCCCAGTTTGGCCCTGTTCACTTTTGCTTAGCAGAGTCTGTATCTTCAAAACTAGACACTCTGCAGGCCTATAAGCTTGGCTGGGGGCAGAGAAGCAGAGTCTGAGCAGCTACAGGAAGGATGGAGGGGTTCAGACAAGGTTTTCCAACTCCGTGCCTAAATGTCACTTTCACAGCGAAATAAGCCCAGTTTGGCCCTGTTCACTTTTGCTTAGCAGAGTCTGTATCTTCAAAACTAGACACTCTGCAGGCCTATAAGCTTGGCTGGGGGCAGAGAAGCAGAGTCTGAGCAGCTACAGGAAGGATGGAGGGGTTCAGACAAGGTTTTCCAACTCCGTGCCTAAATGCCACTTTCACAGCGAAATAAGCCCAGTTTGGCCCTGTTCACTTTTGCTTAGCAGAGTCTGTATCTTCAAAACTAGACACTCTGCAGGCCTATAAGCTTGGCTGGGGGCAGAGAAGCAGAGTCTGAGCAGCTACAGGAAGGATGGAGGGGTTCAGACAAGGTTTTCCAACTCCGTGCCTAAATGTCACTTTCACAGCGAAATAAGCCCAGTTTGGCCCTGTTCACTTTTGCTTAGCAGAGTCTGTATCTTCAAAACTAGACACTCTGCAGGCCTATAAGCTTGGCTGGGGGCAGAGAAGCAGAGTCTGAGCAGCTACAGGAAGGATGGAGGGGTTCAGACAAGGTTTTCCAACTCCGTGCCTAAATGTCACTTTCACAGCGAAATAAGCCCAGTTTGGCCCTGTTCACTTTTGCTTAGCAGAGTCTGTATCTTCAAAACTAGACACTCTGCAGGCCTATAAGCTTGGCTGGGGGCAGAGAAGCAGAGTCTGAGCAGCTACAGGAAGGATGGAGGGGTTCAGACAAGGTTTTCCAACTCCGTGCCTAAATGTCACTTTCACAGCGAAATAAGCCCAGTTTGGCCCTGTTCACTTTTGCTTAGCAGAGTCTGTATCTTCAAAACTAGACACTCTGCAGGCCTATAAGCTTGGCTGGGGGCAGAGAAGCAGAGTCTGAGCAGCTACAGGAAGGATGGAGGGGTTCAGACAAGGTTTTCCAACTCCGTGCCTAAATGTCACTTTCACAGCGAAATAAGCCCAGTTTGGCCCTGTTCACTTTTGCTTAGCAGAGTCTGTATCTTCAAAACTAGACACTCTGCAGGCCTATAAGCTTGGCTGGGGGCAGAGAAGCAGAGTCTGAGCAGCTACAGGAAGGATGGAGGGGTTCAGACAAGGTTTTCCAACTCCGTGCCTAAATGTCACTTTCACAGCGAAATAAGCCCAGTTTGGCCCTGTTCACTTTTGCTTAGCAGAGTCTGTATCTTCAAAACTAGACACTCTGCAGGCCTATAAGCTTGGCTGGGGGCAGAGAAGCAGAGTCTGAGCAGCTACAGGAAGGATGGAGGGGTTCAGACAAGGTTTTCCAACTCCGTGCCTAAATGTCACTTTCACAGCGAAATAAGCCCAGTTTGGCCCTGTTCACTTTTGCTTAGCAGAGTCTGTATCTTCAAAACTAGACACTCTGCAGGCCTATAAGCTTGGCTGGGGGCAGAGAAGCAGAGTCTGAGCAGCTACAGGAAGGATGGAGGGGTTCAGACAAGGTTTTCCAACTCCGTGCCTAAATGTCACTTTCACAGCGAAATAAGCCCAGTTTGCCCCTGTTCACTTTTGCTTAGCAGAGTCTGTATCTTCAAAACTAGACACTCTGCAGGCCTATAAGCTTGGCTGGGGGCAGAGAAGCAGAGTCTGAGCAGCTACAGGAAGGATGGAGGGGTTCAGACAAGGTTTTCCAACTCCGTGCCTAAATGTCACTTTCACAGCGAAATAAGCCCAGTTTGGCCCTGTTCACTTTTGCTTAGCAGAGTCTGTATCTTCAAAACTAGACACTCTGCAGGCCTATAAGCTTGGCTGGGGGCAGAGAAGCAGAGTCTGAGCAGCTACAGGAAGGATGGAGGGGTTCAGACAAGGTTTTCCAACTCCGTGCCTAAATGTCACTTTCACAGCGAAATAAGCCCAGTTTGGCCCTGTTCACTTTTGCTTAGCAGAGTCTGTATCTTCAAAACTAGACACTCTGCAGGCCTATAAGCTTGGCTGGGGGCAGAGAAGCAGAGTCTGAGCAGCTACAGGAAGGATGGAGGGGTTCAGACAAGGTTTTCCAAGTCCGTGCCTAAATGTCACTTTCACAGCGAAATAAGCCCAGTTTGGCCCTGTTCACTTTTGCTTAGCAGAGTCTGTATCTTCAAAACTAGACACTCTGCAGGCCTATATCAGCCCAATATCAATATCAGCCCAATATCAATATCAGCCCAATATCAGCATCAGCCCAATATCAGCATCAGCCCAATATCAGCATCAGCCCAATATCAGCATCAGCCCAATATCAGCATCAGCCCAATATCAGCATCAGCCCAATATCAGCATCAGCCCAATATCAGCATCAGCCCAATATCAGCATCAGCCCAATATCAGCATCAGCCCAATATCAGCATCAGCCCAATATCAGCATCAGCCCAATATCAGCATCAGCCCAATATCAGCATCAGCCCAATATCAGCATCAGCCCAATATCAGCATCAGCCCAATATCAGCATCAGCCCAATATCAGCATCAGCCCAATATCAGCATCAGCCCAATATCAGCATCAGCCCAATATCAGCATCAGCCCAATATCAGCATCAGCCCAATATCAGCATCAGCCCAATATCAGCATCAGCCCAATATCAGCATCAGCCCAATATCAGCATCAGCCCAATATCAGCATCAGCCCAATATCAGCATCAGCCCAATATCAGCATCAGCCCAATATCAGCATCAGCCCAATATCAGCATCAGCCCAATATCAGCATCAGCCCAATATCAGCATCAGCCCAATATCAGCATCAGCCCAATATCAGCATCAGCCCAATATCAGCATCAGCCCAATATCAGCATCAGCCCAATATCAGCATCAGCCCAATATCAGCATCAGCCCAATATCAGCATCAGCCCAATATCAGCATCAGCCCAATATCAGCATCAGCCCAATATCAGCATCAGCCCAATATCAGCATCAGCCCAATATCAGCATCAGCCCAATATCAGCATCAGCCCAATATCAGCATCAGCCCAATATCAGCATCAGCCCAATATCAGCATCAGCCCAATATCAGCATCAGCCCAATATCAGCATCAGCCCAATATCAGCATCAGCCCAATATCAGCATCAGCCCAATATCAGCATCAGCCCAATATCAGCATCAGCCCAATATCAGCATCAGCCCAATATCAGCATCAGCCCAATATCAGCATCAGCCCAATATCAGCATCAGCCCAATATCAGCATCAGCCCAATATCAGCATCAGCCCAATATCAGCATCAGCCCAATATCAGCATCAGCCCAATATCAGCATCAGCCCAATATCAGCATCAGCCCAATATCAGCATCAGCCCAATATCAGCATCAGCCCAATATCAGCATCAGCCCAATATCAGCATCAGCCCAATATCAGCATCAGCCCAATATCAGCATCAGCCCAATATCAGCATCAGCCCAATATCAGCATCAGCCCAATATCAGCATCAGCCCAATATCAGCATCAGCCCAATATCAGCATCAGCCCAATATCAGCATCAGCCCAATATCAGCATCAGCCCAATATCAGCATCAGCCCAATATCAGCATCAGCCCAATATCAGCATCAGCCCAATATCAGCATCAGCCCAATATCAGCATCAGCCCAATATCAGCATCAGCCCAATATCAGCATCAGCCCAATATCAGCATCAGCCCAATATCAGCATCAGCCCAATATCAGCATCAGCCCAATATCAGCATCAGCCCAATATCAGCATCAGCCCAATATCAGCATCAGCCCAATATCAGCATCAGCCCAATATCAGCATCAGCCCAATATCAGCATCAGCCCAATATCAGCATCAGCCCAATATCAGCATCAGCCCAATATCAGCATCAGCCCAATATCAGCATCAGCCCAATATCAGCATCAGCCCAATATCAGCATCAGCCCAATATCAGCATCAGCCCAATATCAGCATCAGCCCAATATCAGCATCAGCCCAATATCAGCATCAGCCCAATATCAGCATCAGCCCAATATCAGCATCAGCCCAATATCAGCATCAGCCCAATATCAGCATCAGCCCAATATCAGCATCAGCCCAATATCAGCATCAGCCCAATATCAGCATCAGCCCAATATCAGCATCAGCCCAATATCAGCATCAGCCCAATATCAGCATCAGCCCAATATCAGCATCAGCCCAATATCAGCATCAGCCCAATATCAGCATCAGCCCAATATCAGCATCAGCCCAATATCAGCATCAGCCCAATATCAGCATCAGCCCAATATCAGCATCAGCTGATATTATATCATATTGGGCTGCTTCTCTGCCCCCAGCCAAGCTTATAGGCCTGCAGAGTGTCTAGGGCTGATGCTGATATTGGGCTGATGCTGATATTGGGCTGATGCTGATATTGGGCTGATGCTGATATTGGGCTGATGCTGATATTGGGCTGATGCTGATATTGGGCTGATGCTGATATTGGGCTGATGCTGATATTGGGCTGATGCTGATATTGGGCTGATGCTGATATTGGGCTGATGCTGATATTGGGCTGATGCTGATATTGGGCTGATGCTGATATTGGGCTGATGCTGATATTGGGCTGATGCTGATATTGGGCTGATGCTGATATTGGGCTGATGCTGATATTGGGCTGATGCTGATATTGGGCTGATGCTGATATTGGGCTGATGCTGATATTGGGCTGATGCTGATATTGGGCTGATGCTGATATTGGGCTGATGCTGATATTGGGCTGATGCTGATATTGGGCTGATGCTGATATTGGGCTGATGCTGATATTGGGCTGATGCTGATATTGGGCTGATGCTGATATTGGGCTGATGCTGATATTGGGCTGATGCTGATATTGGGCTGATGCTGATATTGGGCTGATGCTGATATTGGGCTGATGCTGATATTGGGCTGATGCTGATATTGGGCTGATGCTGATATTGGGCTGATGCTGATATTGGGCTGATGCTGATATTGGGCTGATGCTGATATTGGGCTGATGCTGATATTGGGCTGATGATGCTGATATTGGGCTGATGCTGATATTGGGCTGATGCTGATATTGGGCTGATGCTGATATTGGGCTGATGCTGATATTGGGCTGATGCTGATATTGGGCTGATGCTGATATTGGGCTGATGCTGATATTGGGCTGATGCTGATATTGGGCTGATGCTGATATTGGGCTGATGCTGATATTGGGCTGATGCTGATATTGGGCTGATGCTGATATTGGGCTGATGCTGATATTGGGCTGATGCTGATATTGGGCTGATGCTGATATTGGGCTGATGCTGATATTGGGCTGATGCTGATATTGGGCTGATGCTGATATTGGGCTGATGCTGATATTGGGCTGATGCTGATATTGGGCTGATGCTGATATTGGGCTGATGCTGATATTGGGCTGATGCTGATATTGGGCTGATGCTGATATTGGGCTGATGCTGATATTGGGCTGATGCTGATATTGGGCTGATGCTGATATTGGGCTGATGCTGATATTGGGCTGATGCTGATATTGGGCTGATGCTGATATTGGGCTGATGCTGATATTGGGCTGATGCTGATATTGGGCTGATGCTGATATTGGGCTGATGCTGATATTGGGCTGATGCTGATATTGGAAACCTTGTCTGAACCCCTCCATCCTTCCTGTAGCTGCTCAGACTCTGCTTCTCTGCCCCCAGCCAAGCTTATAGGCCTGCAGAGTGTCTAGTTTTGAAGATACAGACTCTGCTAAGCAAAAGTGAACAGGGCCAAACTGGGCTTATTTCGCTGTGAAAGTGACATTTAGGCACGGAGTTGGAAAACCTTGTCTGAACCCCTCCATCCTTCCTGTAGCTGCTCAGACTCTGCTTCTCTGCCCCCAGCCAAGCTTATAGGCCTGCAGAGTGTCTAGTTTTGAAGATACAGACTCTGCTAAGCAAAAGTGAACAGGGCCAAACTGGGCTTATTTCGCTGTGAAAGTGACATTTAGGCACGGAGTTGGAAAACCTTGTCTGAACCCCTCCATCCTTCCTGTAGCTGCTCAGACTCTGCTTCTCTGCCCCCAGCCAAGCTTATAGGCCTGCAGAGTGTCTAGTTTTGAAGATACAGACTCTGCTAAGCAAAAGTGAACAGGGCCAAACTGGGCTTATTTCGCTGTGAAAGTGACATTTAGGCACGGAGTTGGAAAACCTTGTCTGAACCCCTCCATCCTTCCTGTAGCTGCTCAGACTCTGCTTCTCTGCCCCCAGCCAAGCTTATAGGCCTGCAGAGTGTCTAGTTTTGAAGATACAGACTCTGCTAAGCAAAAGTGAACAGGGCCAAACTGGGCTTATTTCGCTGTGAAAGTGACATTTAGGCACGGAGTTGGAAAACCTTGTCTGAACCCCTCCATCCTTCCTGTAGCTGCTCAGACTCTGCTTCTCTGCCCCCAGCCAAGCTTATAGGCCTGCAGAGTGTCTAGTTTTGAAGATACAGACTCTGCTAAGCAAAAGTGAACAGGGCCAAACTGGGCTTATTTCGCTGTGAAAGTGACATTTAGGCACGGAGTTGGAAAACCTTGTCTGAACCCCTCCATCCTTCCTGTAGCTGCTCAGACTCTGCTTCTCTGCCCCCAGCCAAGCTTATAGGCCTGCAGAGTGTCTAGTTTTGAAGATACAGACTCTGCTAAGCAAAAGTGAACAGGGCCAAACTGGGCTTATTTCGCTGTGAAAGTGACATTTAGGCACGGAGTTGGAAAACCTTGTCTGAACCCCTCCATCCTTCCTGTAGCTGCTCAGACTCTGCTTCTCTGCCCCCAGCCAAGCTTATAGGCCTGCAGAGTGTCTAGTTTTGAAGATACAGACTCTGCTAAGCAAAAGTGAACAGGGCCAAACTGGGCTTATTTCGCTGTGAAAGTGACATTTAGGCACGGAGTTGGAAAACCTTGTCTGAACCCCTCCATCCTTCCTGTAGCTGCTCAGACTCTGCTTCTCTGCCCCCAGCCAAGCTTATAGGCCTGCAGAGTGTCTAGTTTTGAAGATACAGACTCTGCTAAGCAAAAGTGAACAGGGCCAAACTGGGCTTATTTCGCTGTGAAAGTGACATTTAGGCACGGAGTTGGAAAACCTTGTCTGAACCCCTCCATCCTTCCTGTAGCTGCTCAGACTCTGCTTCTCTGCCCCCAGCCAAGCTTATAGGCCTGCAGAGTGTCTAGTTTTGAAGATACAGACTCTGCTAAGCAAAAGTGAACAGGGCCAAACTGGGCTTATTTCGCTGTGAAAGTGACATTTAGGCACGGAGTTGGAAAACCTTGTCTGAACCCCTCCATCCTTCCTGTAGCTGCTCAGACTCTGCTTCTCTGCCCCCAGCCAAGCTTATAGGCCTGCAGAGTGTCTAGTTTTGAAGATACAGACTCTGCTAAGCAAAAGTGAACAGGGCCAAACTGGGCTTATTTCGCTGTGAAAGTGACATTTAGGCACGGAGTTGGAAAACCTTGTCTGAACCCCTCCATCCTTCCTGTAGCTGCTCAGACTCTGCTTCTCTGCCCCCAGCCAAGCTTATAGGCCTGCAGAGTGTCTAGTTTTGAAGATACAGACTCTGCTAAGCAAAAGTGAACAGGGCCAAACTGGGCTTATTTCGCTGTGAAAGTGACATTTAGGCACGGAGTTGGAAAACCTTGTCTGAACCCCTCCATCCTTCCTGTAGCTGCTCAGACTCTGCTTCTCTGCCCCCAGCCAAGCTTATAGGCCTGCAGAGTGTCTAGTTTTGAAGATACAGACTCTGCTAAGCAAAAGTGAACAGGGCCAAACTGGGCTTATTTCGCTGTGAAAGTGACATTTAGGCACGGAGTTGGAAAACCTTGTCTGAACCCCTCCATCCTTCCTGTAGCTGCTCAGACTCTGCTTCTCTGCCCCCAGCCAAGCTTATAGGCCTGCAGAGTGTCTAGTTTTGAAGATACAGACTCTGCTAAGCAAAAGTGAACAGGGCCAAACTGGGCTTATTTCGCTGTGAAAGTGACATTTAGGCACGGAGTTGGAAAACCTTGTCTGAACCCCTCCATCCTTCCTGTAGCTGCTCAGACTCTGCTTCTCTGCCCCCAGCCAAGCTTATAGGCCTGCAGAGTGTCTAGTTTTGAAGATACAGACTCTGCTAAGCAAAAGTAAACAGGGCCAAACTGGGCTTATTTCGCTGTGAAAGTGACATTTAGGCACGGAGTTGGAAAACCTTGTCTGAACCCCTCCATCCTTCCTGTAGCTGCTCAGACTCTGCTTCTCTGCCCCCAGCCAAGCTTATAGGCCTGCAGAGTGTCTAGTTTTGAAGATACAGACTCTGCTAAGCAAAAGTGAACAGGGCCAAACTGGGCTTATTTCGCTGTGAAAGTGACATTTAGGCACGGAGTTGGAAAACCTTGTCTGAACCCCTCCATCCTTCCTGTAGCTGCTCAGACTCTGCTTCTCTGCCCCCAGCCAAGCTTATAGGCCTGCAGAGTGTCTAGTTTTGAAGATACAGACTCTGCTAAGCAAAAGTGAACAGGGCCAAACTGGGCTTATTTCGCTGTGAAAGTGACATTTAGGCACGGAGTTGGAAAACCTTGTCTGAACCCCTCCATCCTTCCTGTAGCTGCTCAGACTCTGCTTCTCTGCCCCCAGCCAAGCTTATAGGCCTGCAGAGTGTCTAGTTTTGAAGATACAGACTCTGCTAAGCAAAAGTGAACAGGGCCAAACTGGGCTTATTTCGCTGTGAAAGTGACATTTAGGCACGGAGTTGGAAAACCTTGTCTGAACCCCTCCATCCTTCCTGTAGCTGCTCAGACTCTGCTTCTCTGCCCCCAGCCAAGCTTATAGGCCTGCAGAGTGTCTAGTTTTGAAGATACAGACTCTGCTAAGCAAAAGTGAACAGGGCCAAACTGGGCTTATTTCGCTGTGAAAGTGACATTTAGGCACGGAGTTGGAAAACCTTGTCTGAACCCCTCCATCCTTCCTGTAGCTGCTCAGACTCTGCTTCTCTGCCCCCAGCCAAGCTTATAGGCCTGCAGAGTGTCTAGTTTTGAAGATACAGACTCTGCTAAGCAAAAGTGAACAGGGCCAAACTGGGCTTATTTCGCTGTGAAAGTGACATTTAGGCACGGAGTTGGAAAACCTTGTCTGAACCCCTCCATCCTTCCTGTAGCTGCTCAGACTCTGCTTCTCTGCCCCCAGCCAAGCTTATAGGCCTGCAGAGTGTCTAGTTTTGAAGATACAGACTCTGCTAAGCAAAAGTGAACAGGGCCAAACTGGGCTTATTTCGCTGTGAAAGTGACATTTAGGCACGGAGTTGGAAAACCTTGTCTGAACCCCTCCATCCTTCCTGTAGCTGCTCAGACTCTGCTTCTCTGCCCCCAGCCAAGCTTATAGGCCTGCAGAGTGTCTAGTTTTGAAGATACAGACTCTGCTAAGCAAAAGTGAACAGGGCCAAACTGGGCTTATTTCGCTGTGAAAGTGACATTTAGGCACGGAGTTGGAAAACCTTGTCTGAACCCCTCCATCCTTCCTGTAGCTGCTCAGACTCTGCTTCTCTGCCCCCAGCCAAGCTTATAGGCCTGCAGAGTGTCTAGTTTTGAAGATACAGACTCTGCTAAGCAAAAGTGAACAGGGCCAAACTGGGCTTATTTCGCTGTGAAAGTGACATTTAGGCACGGAGTTGGAAAACCTTGTCTGAACCCCTCCATCCTTCCTGTAGCTGCTCAGACTCTGCTTCTCTGCCCCCAGCCAAGCTTATAGGCCTGCAGAGTGTCTAGTTTTGAAGATACAGACTCTGCTAAGCAAAAGTGAACAGGGCCAAACTGGGCTTATTTCGCTGTGAAAGTGACATTTAGGCACGGAGTTGGAAAACCTTGTCTGAACCCCTCCATCCTTCCTGTAGCTGCTCAGACTCTGCTTCTCTGCCCCCAGCCAAGCTTATAGGCCTGCAGAGTGTCTAGTTTTGAAGATACAGACTCTGCTAAGCAAAAGTGAACAGGGCCAAACTGGGCTTATTTCGCTGTGAAAGTGACATTTAGGCACGGAGTTGGAAAACCTTGTCTGAACCCCTCCATCCTTCCTGTAGCTGCTCAGACTCTGCTTCTCTGCCCCCAGCCAAGCTTATAGGCCTGCAGAGTGTCTAGTTTTGAAGATACAGACTCTGCTAAGCAAAAGTGAACAGGGCCAAACTGGGCTTATTTCGCTGTGAAATTTCGATGTCACTTTCACAGCGAAATAAGCCCAGTTTGGCCCTGTTCACTTTTGCTTAGCAGAGTCTGTATCTTCAAAACTAGACACTCTGCAGGCCTATAAGCTTGGCTGGGGGCAGAGAAGCAGAGTCTGAGCAGCTACAGGAAGGATGGAGGGGTTCAGACAAGGTTTTCCAACTCCGTGCCTAAATGTCACTTTCACAGCGAAATAAGCCCAGTTTGGCCCTGTTCACTTTTGCTTAGCAGAGTCTGTATCTTCAAAACTAGACACTCTGCAGGCCTATAAGCTTGGCTGGGGGCAGAGAAGCAGAGTCTGAGCAGCTACAGGAAGGATGGAGGGGTTCAGACAAGGTTTTCCAACTCCGTGCCTAAATGTCACTTTCACAGCGAAATAAGCCCAGTTTGGCCCTGTTCACTTTTGCTTAGCAGAGTCTGTATCTTCAAAACTAGACACTCTGCAGGCCTATAAGCTTGGCTGGGGGCAGAGAAGCAGAGTCTGAGCAGCTACAGGAAGGATGGAGGGGTTCAGACAAGGTTTTCCAACTCCGTGCCTAAATGTCACTTTCACAGCGAAATAAGCCCAGTTTGGCCCTGTTCACTTTTGCTTAGCAGAGTCTGTATCTTCAAAACTAGACACTCTGCAGGCCTATAAGCTTGGCTGGGGGCAGAGAAGCAGAGTCTGAGCAGCTACAGGAAGGATGGAGGGGTTCAGACAAGGTTTTCCAACTCCGTGCCTAAATGTCACTTTCACAGCGAAATAAGCCCAGTTTGGCCCTGTTCACTTTTGCTTAGCAGAGTCTGTATCTTCAAAACTAGACACTCTGCAGGCCTATAAGCTTGGCTGGGGGCAGAGAAGCAGAGTCTGAGCAGCTACAGGAAGGATGGAGGGGTTCAGACAAGGTTTTCCAACTCCGTGCCTAAATGTCACTTTCACAGCGAAATAAGCCCAGTTTGGCCCTGTTCACTTTTGCTTAGCAGAGTCTGTATCTTCAAAACTAGACACTCTGCAGGCCTATAAGCTTGGCTGGGGCAGAGAAGCAGAGTCTGAGCAGCTACAGGAAGGATGGAGGGGTTCAGACAAGGTTTTCCAACTCCGTGCCTAAATGTCACTTTCACAGCGAAATAAGCCCAGTTTGGCCCTGTTCACTTTTGCTTAGCAGAGTCTGTATCTTCAAAACTAGACACTCTGCAGGCCTATAAGCTTGGCTGGGGGCAGAGAAGCAGAGTCTGAGCAGCTACAGGAAGGATGGAGGGGTTCAGACAAGGTTTTCCAACTCCGT
>NW_027637272.1:0-93000 GCF_951216825.1 Electrona antarctica
TTAAATAAAGGTACAGTATACAACATGAAAGCATACAGTGAGCTGTATGTAAGATTTATCGCGAGACACTGACCCCCCTCCACTTGTTTATTCATTACTGCTGTCAGAATATGAGGCCCCCCATATATACCTATGACATCATTATTTTGTTGATACAGCCGTATTGATACAAATAGTTTGACTGTTCAATATCACACGCAGCCATTACTCTCAACAATTAGCAACAACAACACCTCTCCTCATCCTGTCGTCCCTTCACTAATTAAAGTGTCTCCCCTTTACCTCCCAATGCTGCACATTTTACCAAGGTTATTTACATAAAATAGGTGTAACTTAACATTGTGGGAGAGAGCAAGGCAGTGAGTGAGCGAGATAGAGAGGGCCAAGAGTGGCGGGGGTTGACTGACGCCTGACGTTCAGTTGGAGCTTGGAGGGTGGAGGCCCGTTTCAATTGAAACTGGTAAACATAGCTAAGGCCTCCTATGACTGCTAAATGACTAATGATGTGCCAGGGATTCATTGTGAGACACATTTATTTTTCAGATTAGATACTAATTAACAGAGCCATCTAATAGAAGAGTTACGATATAGAGGGGGCGTAAACCGAGCACTCGAGCGCTGTTCATGCAGCCCTGAACTGAGCCAAGCTGGAGTTGGAAATACATTGTTTTCAACGAGGGCGGCGCAAATAAGAGCTATTTTAAGCATGTGTGCAACATGACAACTGTTTTAAAGTATTGTACAGTAACAACTCAAGTCTCTTTAATGTTTATGTTGTACTATTACTACAAAACAATCTAAAATAAAGGGATTTATGTTCATTAAAGCATGGGCTGTTGCATGAGTCCAATGCATTTCTGCCTACTTCCGGTCCAGGACTTGTCCCAGTTGGTTGTCCCCATTCTCAATAGAAGTCTATGTAGGAGAGCCGCCATTATTGGACTGGCCCCATGAAGTGAACGCAGTTTGTGTAACTCTGTCTATATCTAAGGCTCTGCTAATTAGATATGGCGTAACGTATAGACACGGACATCTAGACAAGTTTTACAACTTGCCTAGATGTCGTGTCAGTCAACTCATCTTCACACTCATCATTTCTGTAAGTGTCATCTTTGTTTCTTATCAACATACCAAAATAGTCACACACTAGTAGACACTAAAGGAACTTCAGGGCTGCTTCTTATCAATATATCTCTTCTATTTTTAACCTCCTTACGGCCGGGCTCCACCGGGCGCGTCAGCGTCGCGTCTCCGTCACCGTCAGGGAATGTTCCCTTTTTAATCAATGAAGGGTGGCTCCACTGCCCGCGTTGACGGAGACGCGACGCGTGCATTAAAATTGAACCGGTGCGTTTTTTGACGCGACGCGACGGAGACGCAACGCATCCGGTGGAGCCCTGGCGTTAGTCTGGGTATTGCCTGATTTACTGGATGTGACATGCAAAAAATAGCTAAACTACTGACAGAAATGCATTGCAGTGCTTGTAAATTGACTATTGTCACCAGCGAGACTGTTCAGCTTTCTGTCTGCTAAATGCCTAATTGTCTTAATAATACAGGAAAATAATATGCTTCTACGGTTGACAATTGAACTGTACACATACCCTCTGAGGTAGTTGTTGTTGTTCTCGAAGATCCTGATGGCTGTGATCTGTCCCTCGACTCCCTCCGCCTTTGACTCGTAGGAGGAACCTGACCCACTACCCACTGCTAGAGAGTAGCTGTATGTCGCGTTGTCTGAGAGAGAGAGAGAGAGAGAGAGAGAGAGAGAGACACAGACAGACAGACAGACAGACAGACAGACAGACAGACACCAAAGTTATCTTACGTAAATAAAACGTACACAAATGCTACTGTTTGGACGGCGGTTTTCTTGGGAGCTGGGAAGGTCGGTTTTCCACACTTTATGTTGTCTCGGTTCCCCTAGACCGAGACATCACAAGTGTTTTACTTGAATCTGTTTCTTTTGTTTTTTCATTTCTGTTTTGACAGTAATGTATGCCAAGCTAGTTTGACTTTGAAATAATTGATACAAAGGATAGATTATTAACAACACACGCACGCACACACACACACACACGCGCGCGTGCACACACACACACACACACACAGGTACTCACCGGCCCATGCTGAAGACAGGAAAACAAACACAATCACAAGCAGTGAACCGACGGCCATACTGATGCTGAGTTAATGACACTGGAAAGAGAATAAGATACTATTAGTATAACATTTGTTAATTACATATAGCTGGTATCTAGCAGGTGCAATGATCAGACAGGTATGGACATAGAAAACTAAGAATCCAATCTTTCCTATAGTGCATGTACCTTCAAAATGGTTTGATTTAACTCAAAAAAATAATAATAATAATAATAAATATATATATATATATATATATATATATATATATATAATACAGTCTACACTACAGTCAGTCAATGTATAATCCAATCACATTTCTCTGTGTATGTATGTGACTATTTTGTTATTTGATTCTATTCTACTGTATTTCTATGTGTTCCCTGTATGCTTACCTGTGTGCAGCCTGTCTAGGTGAGAAGTCAAAGTCAGTCAGTCCTGCTCCTCAGTCTGTGCTGTATATCAGACATCACTTGCGTTTATATATGCTCTCTTAATGCGTTGGTTCCTCATAGCTTTACCTGAAACAATGTGGGTTCCTCCCTAGAATGATATCTGATGTATCTAAGATTTCCTAGCAGCACTGGTGTTACTGGTTTTTATTATGGGGGGGGCGGAGATTTCCCGTTAGGAAGAAACAGCGGACTGGTTTTTAATAGGCTATTATTATACTACTGAATGTCAAGATGCTGTGGTGCTCAGCCTGGTTAATGAAACGTAAGTCACAACTGTAATTAAAGTGCTCTATGATGAAAGCTTATACGTACAGTCGTACACAGTACAATCCCAGGGTTAATTAAGGACCTTACGGGTCCATTTGGTTACTTAACTGGCTGCCAATTACATCCAGAATAGATTCCAAAATCCTTTTTAAGAACTTATAAAGCATTACACTATATCCCAGATTTATTGCACTCATATTGCACTGTATTAGATCTCCCACGCCTTCTGGTTGACAGACTCAAAACGACAGGTGACGTCGTTTTTTCCCCCAGCGCTTTGTATTGTGAAGTTTTACCTGACTCACTTTGTGCAGGTTAATGTTTTTGTGTTTTTATTTCATATTGTTTTATTGCTCTGAAAAAGCCTTCAGCCCTGAACTCTGTCAAATCTGCACCTCCTCACTCATAACAAACTATCATTGGGGCAAAAACCGAGTCCATTCTTTTTTGGGTCCAGAATTAGAACCTCTGCCAGGCCAAAGACCTCACGGTCAAAGTGGGTGACATTGTTATCACAAGGAAAGAATAAATTACCTACCTGGTAACGTTTCAAGTGAAGGAGGAAAAAAAAAGGCAACAAATGTAATTTCTATTTGGGATCTGCCTGGTGGTCAGTAATGGAATTCACACTGAGGGCACGAGCAGGAGCACTCACCCAATGTCCCTCTGACTACGCATGCACCTCGTTGTACCATAGCACCACAAAGGCGTTAAGAACAGATCAGACCTCTCACAAAAACAAACTGGTCAGGTTACTACTTGGCCTCACCTCACCCCTGCTCATGGTAGAGGACAGAGTAAAGGAACTTGCAAGGGGAGGCTGAGGCTGAGTCAAGAATCTACAGCTTGTGCGTGCGTGCGTGCGTGCGTGCGTGCGTGCGTGCGTGCGTGCGTGCGTGCGTGCGTGCGTGCGTGCGTGCGTGCGTGCGTGCGCACCTGATTGTCAGTGAAGTTATAATCCAGGGTGTACTCCAGATGATTGATATAACAAAACAAAATTAAAATACAAATAAATGACATAACGCGAGACATCTCTAACCGACCCATGTTCTAATTCACTCTCCTTGGCCCTAGTGTTTATTTTGACAGTTCAGATTTAAGTCATCTGAAATGTTTTAGTGTCAGTCTAGTTTCAGTCGAGTAAATATCAGAAGATTTTAGCAGACTAAATCTACAGTTGTCTTAGTCCAGACTTGGTATAACCAAATGGACCCCTCCCTAAAATGGAAATGAATGTATCTGGTTTCAGTATTTATTTATGTTATCTCTGCTGTCGGGAGGAAACCTCTTAACTCCAAAATCTTCATTTTTCAGGAAATGGAAAAACTAATTTTACATTTTTCAGAAATTGAAGAAAACTCAGAGAAAACTCTGAGGCTACTCCGAGGCTACCCTCACATAAGTGTTCAGCAACCGTTACACACCTGGAACGTTTCTGATTTGATCTCCTCCACTTCCTTGACTGAGAGAACGACTCCCACACCTCCTGATTGGAACACCACAGAGCACATTTTCAGAGGACACAACTGTGAGACAAAGAGGAGAGCAAGATTAGGACAATCTGGTATTTGAAAATATCCAGTGTTGGTGTAAAAAAGTAATCTTTTGGAAAACAGTATATTAGGTCACAAAGTAGATTTGAGATTACATGAGGAATGTCATTATGTGATAAAGTAGAAACCATTACCTCAATCTGACAATAGATGGCAGACTAAACAGCACAGAAACCATTAACACAACCAAGATGACTAGACTACACACATTATAACAATGAATACATCTGTCATCACTATCATGTTTATATAGCAAAAAGCTAAGCTATATACTTTTGTATTATTTAATAAATACTATTGTAGAGCATGCCTGCTCTAGAAGAGTTGCTAAATCCAACACATGATACTGGTCTGGCTGTGTACAGTACTTACCTATATTCTGGACCGTTTGCTGCATGTCACTCCCCTGCTCTATGTTTTCTGTTCTCTCCACTGTACCTATCAAATAAAGGCTCAGAAAAGCCCATAAGATTAATAAACAAAAAACTAATAGTTATTCTGAGTGATCACTTTTATTATGATGAAACATTTCTATCCTGATGTGAGTGGAATCTTGAAAATGCCACCATCTACAGGCCATGAGGGGTCACTGAACGGTTTGATGGGTATAAAAGTGATGTGAATTGATTGATTGAATACTTCATTAGATAGAAATGCAAACAGCAAAAGGTATAGTCAATCATACATTTGGGTGTAAAGGGTCATATTCTATAACTTTACAGTGACCAGACCTCACCCAATTGAACCCATCTGGCAGATTTTGGACTAACGTGTTGTGACACATGGAGCTCTCCACCACAATCATCAAAACACCAAATCAGGGAATATTTTCATTCTTCCTGTATAGTTCTAGACTTGTAGAATCTAGGCCAAAGTCAAGTGCATTGAAGTTGCTCTGGCAGCTCCTGGTGGCCCAACACCTTATTAAGACATTTTATATATTTTTTTAATTTAATTTGTCACACGTCTGATGTCACATGTAGGTTAAAGGATGTCAATATGGCATTAAAGGCATGTGGTATGAATCCATTTCTGTCTTTGACCAGATAGTGGCCTTGTGGCTAGAGTGTGTGCCCTGAAACTGGGAGGTCGGGGTGCGAGCCCCGGCTGTCTCATACCAAAGACTGTAGAAATGGGACCCAACGCCTCCCTGCTTGGTATTCAGCATCAAAGGGTTGGATTGGGGGGTTAAATCAACTAATCAGATTCCCCAGCACGGCTGCAGCTCACCGCTCCTTGGCTGCGGCTCACCGCTCCAAGATATGGGTCAAATGCGCGGAACAAATTTCACGGAGGTGTGTGACAAATCGTACGACTTTGATCTCTAAACTATGCACACACTTCTGGCAAGGAATGCTCTGAAAATGTAGAGAGACCCTGAGAGGACTACCTGAAAAACTGTAAGACCTGTGTTGCCGTGTGCTATTTGATCCAGGCAGATGTGTTTTAAAGTCATCAGTAGACTCTGTGGTCTGATTCATATTGTTGCATAGTATGTTAAAATAAGTTCAACTGGAATGAGCTTTTCAACATGGAACAGACCTTGCTGTAATGATGAACTGAAAAAGAAAGTTCTCTGTGAACTGTGAAATCCTCACAGTGAACACAATTCTGCTCTGTCCATGACACTGTCCATGGTGCTGAATCTCTCATCTCAGAACAGAGACTGCATACAAAAAAGCTTAGTTTATTTACACCTCTAGTGTTTTTAACTCAAGGCTTTTAAGTACATTTAATATTGAGATGTTAATTTTAGTTCCACACATTGTTTTTTGTGTTATTTACAAGATGGTTTGGCCACCATCAAATTGTTGCATGTCCCGTAGAGAATTGTAGTTGAATATGTTTACATGATGAAGCAGCATGACTGTTGTACTTTTAAGTACCTTTATAGCCTGTCTGAATGGCCATTGATGTTGATGCTATCAGGAGTCCTTGCCAGGGCGGCTGTGGCTCAGGAGGTAGAGCAGGTCGTCCAATGATCCATGGGTCGGCGGTTCGAATCCCGGCTCCTCCTGTCTACATGTCGAAGTGTCCTTGGGCAAGACACTGAATCCCAAATTGCTCCCGATGTGCTGGTTGGTACCTTGCATGGCTTCCGCTGCAATCGGTGTATGAATGTGTGTGTGAATGGGTGAATGTAATGTGTAAAGCGCCTTGGATAAAGGCGCTATATAAATGCACCATTTACCACACCTTAGCTTTTCTTGAATTGACTCGCCAAACTTGTCAATACAGTAAATGTTTGTGAAAATCCACTTAGTTAATATTAATAAATACATTTGTACATAATATGCATAGTGAATGTGAATACAGGTAAAGTGGGGACACTTATATTTTCTCATTTACGGCACATTATACACGTAATATTGTGGTATGACAGTTACACCTGGCCCACAGTCAAAATCAGAAACTCCCACAAACATTCTGGAAGACACAGACTGGAGCTGGCAAAATGTTTGGGAACGATTATTGGCTTTTATCTTGTCTATTTCCTTGGCTATCTAACCCATGATACATCAAGGCATGGCAAGCACTTGTGATTACCTGGACATGGCTGTTGTTTGTCCATGCAGTTGATTATATATACACAAAATAGACATTTAAATGACTTTATATGACCGTTATCTAATGCACACCATAGGACAACAATGTTTAGCAGCTAGTTAGCATATTTGTTGGCACAGGTCTATTCAAGCTGATTTGAGAAAAATAATGTTTTTCGCTCACAAGCCCTAAGCAACAAATCTCTGCTGACTGAAATGCTAAACATCCATTACTGTGGAAAACACATCGTGAAAGGCACCTACCCAAATCACAATAACTAGTAGGCTATAAAATAATGTCTGAAATATATATAAATTCCTCATTACCATAATAAACATATTATGTTTATTTATTATTTAGGACGTTAACGCCCCCATAAACAAAATGTAAACAGCCGAGTTAGCTTGGAAGCTAAAGGTTAGCTTGCAAGCTAAACAGCAACGTTTAAAAACATAAGGCAAAAGAAAAATATTGACACACGTCACCATGAAGTATTTACCTGGCACTGTCCTTTGGTCGTGTGGAGAATTGGAGATGTCACCATGACAACACAAATACACAAGCTAGTGTTGATATCTCGCGTGGTACAGATGCAGCTGTTTGTTGATATGGGTGACGTCAGAGCGTTCTGGTACAAACCCGTTGCTAGGCATCAGCCAATGGGCAACGGGCGACCAACATAATAAAGCCTGGCTGTACACGGCTGTTACACATCACTTCTTTCTTTGGGAGAGAGTACAGCTCAGAACCTTAGCAGGAGAAGACCTATCCATTATGATGGCGGTGACACGAAGTTATTACTCTGGTAGTTTCAATGCTGTGGTCGACCACTCAGACCTGGCGGAGACGGAGGAGTGCAGGGAGGAGAGATGGAGGATCAAGGAGGATGAGTGGCAGGCCATTGTGGAAGAGTTTGAGGAGAGGATGGAGGAATGGGAGTCTCATGTGGAGGAGTTATTTTCTCTCAGTAAGGTGGAGGAGACTCTGTCAGAGGAGTGCAGTGAGGAGGAGCAGTTGAGGATCAATGAGGATGAATGGCAGGCCCTTCTGGAGGAGAAGGAGGAGATCATGGAGGAACGGTTGTCTTCTGTGGCAAAGTACTTTTCCCTCATGTCACTGTGAGAGCTCAAGACCCTGTACCCCCCCCCCCCCCCCCCCGGCCCTTTTAAGGGCCACTTCCACTCCTTTTGCTGTGACCTTGCCGTGGTGGAGTGGCTTAGTGATTCAGTGACCCTGGAACCTATCGTGGTGGCGGTTGACCTGTGGTTTAACCAGCACTGGATTGGTCACAGGAGAGAGTCCAAACTAACAACAGCAATATCCCTTTCTGTATTTGGTTCTTCACCAACCAAGTCACAGCTCCACTGTAGGCCTACAGCATTTCTTTGCAATGCTGCCAGTAGTCTACTCAGTGAAATATAAAAATGGTACATGCGCCAAGTTGAATGTTCGCAAAATATACATGCTATACAAAATACAATGCAACATACTATTCTACTGCAGTTCTTGAACTGTATTCATAATATTAATAATGTCAAATTAGGCCTTTTAAAGTTTTCCCAGTCCGACTTTGTTTCGAAAATAGCATTGATCATTTCAGGTGCATACTGTACTACATATATAAACCATGTTGTTAATGGTGTTAGAAATGTCTACTGATCTACAATAAACACATCTACGAGGTATGTTCATGTCTGAAATGTGTTTTATTTTTATATCATGAACATAATATTACCTGAGAGAAAAAAGGTGATAAGAAATACACTTTCTGTCCTATTCATTCAATAGTGCTTTAAGAGTGGGATCGAGAGTCTGAGGTTCAGCTTAAACACAAGTAGCACAATAAGCTAAAGGCTGAGATAAAAGTAAAGCTGATCAAATGTCATCACATGAGTGATGGCAGGTTCATCTCCTCAGAGCTGAGAGAAATCTAGACCAAACTTTGATTGTTCATGTCATTGATTGATTGTTCATGTCATTGATTGTTCATGTCAATATTTGTAAAAATCCTGCATTGAAAACTTCTTAAAAGTTACAAAAGTATTGCCATCCAAATACACTTACAGAACCAAACATAAAAGCCCTCAGGCCTAGTGACGCCAACCTCCTTGGCGAGAGAACCCAAAGGAATGCACTCCCCAATACTCCCAGAGAAGCCCCCACCCTCAAATATTCAATCCACTGTCAAAACCCACCCATTCAATATGGCTTCCAGCCACACCCCCTATTCTCATCATTCCAGTTTGTATTGATTTTATTCATTCATTGATTGATTGATTGATTGATTGATAAAAATAATTATTTCACAGAATGTAGAATGGGTAGAATAGTAGGTAGAAAAGTTAATAATAATAATACTAATTTATCATTAGTCTTGGTCATTATTAATGCATTGTGTTCATCACTTTTGAAAGCTTTCACTGAAAATAGCAGATCGACAAGCTCACGTCGCATTGTGAGCTTGTCAAATCGGCTAATGTATATTTTGAGTTAATTATTTTCCGTTAAATCTGCAAAGTAAGTAGTAACTGACAAAATAATTGTGGAGAAAAAGTACAATATCTGCCTCTAATATGGCGGAGTAGATATAAAATATCAAATAACGGAAATACTCATGGCCACAATTGTACAATACTGTAAATGCACACTTTTTGGCATTCAGGGTGTTCAGTGTCACTGGCAATCAATGGCAGGTGATGTGTTGATGTCAAATCAACAGAACAACAAAAAGAAGGAACTAAATTAACTGAATTTCAATTAAATCACCTGGAGCCTATGAAACCCTGGGGCTGCACGTACAACCTCTGATGATCTCATAGTCCCTTCAATCACAACCATCAGTCACTCTTGGGCGAGACTTGAGTGATGGAACAAGGAGAAGACCGTTGAAGCACATGTCTCAGTCCGTTGTGGTCGTCCAGGCTGGCCGCAAGGCTTTCATGGGTCAATGTGGAATGGCATCAGTTTATGAGAATGCTGATTGTTGAACATGTGCAGGTCAGGAAGATGCAGCAGTAGCTTGGGGAAGAGGTTGCTGACGATGAGGGAACACACGATAGATTACACGTACCAGCCACATAGATAGTATAGAGTATTCACTACTTTGGAGTCTTGACGATGACAACCAGTAAGACGCCTGAGGGCGAGAAGCAAGGTCACGTGCATGCATCCGCTTCGTTGACAGCGAGGGGGGGACATTAACTTTTTTTTTTTACAGGGGCCAGTTTTGAATTGCTCTTTGAGAGCGTTTTTTTAAGGTGTCTATGGATTCACATATCAATGGCCGTCTATGGGATTTTGAGCGGTGCCTCCGCAACATTACGCAGCTATGTGTGTCATGTCTCCGAGCACAGAAAGCTGCAACGCGGTAACTCTGTCATTTCTCGACTGTTTCGGACAGTCGCCCCCTGGGCGTGTCCCTGGGGGTCTGGATTCTTCCGGGGACGCCCCACACGGTAAAGATGGTTGCACACTGGACGCGTTTTTCAGAAAACCGATGGAGAAACACCGCTAAAAATTAGAAAAACGTGCTCTGTGTGCATTTCTCAAAGATTTTTTTCCAAATATAATCAAAGTACAGTACAGAGCACACTACACTATAATAGTTGTACAGTACAGAGCACAGTACAGTAACTATGACAATAAATGTATAGTTGCACGGCTCAGTTCACACAGGTGTGATTTAAATTTTGTTCAGAGCTAGCAGAACTCATTTTGTTTCATATCGTAGCAGCCAAGTATGAAAATCACACTCGTGTGAAGCAAGGGGCGCCTTTTTTGATTTGGGTTAACAAAAAGACACATATTAGAAACAGAAAGAGACAAGACATCAGATACACACTCCCGCTAAAAATATTTTTAATTTGCAAAAGTGGTAAAACATAACAAGAGAACCATGAATCACAGTCAGAATTTGTTAAGTTTGCACAAAATATGAATGGGATATTCTCGTAAATTTAAACTAGAGAATGAAAATGGGTGTGTTAAAATGAGACAAGTTGATGATGTGGATCATACATGGGAAACTGGCGGCCCAGGGGCCACATGCGGCCCTCACTTCACTTAATGCGGCCCGCAGGTTAATATCAGAATACTGATATATTATTGATTTCAGCTGTTACAATTCCAAACATGCAAACATGACGGGCTTTAATTACTTCAGTCTAAATTAGAAGCTTAATGAGTAGTATTTAAATTGTATTGTCTTTTTTTATGTCCAATGTATTTGTATTTAGTTCATAAAGTTAACATATAACTACAATTAAAGGCATTTGAAATCAAATAAAAATGTTACGTTTTAGGATTGCAATTAAGAAATCATTCAGGATTTCACTTCAAATATATAGCAAAAATAGCGTGTGGAAATATAGTGGCCCTCTCCTTCGTCAAAGTTGCCCAGCCCTGATGTGGGACGGTTTGATTCAGTGAATCACGTCCCAGTGAGCTCCGATGGAGGTTAACCCAGCGCCGTTGGTGCGTCCGCTGACCAACACGAGCCGAGCTTCAGGATTAACTGGGTAGAAGTCGAAGGAGTAGCCACTGGGCTGGCCAGCTATCAACATGCGACCTCTGTTGGTCACGAAAAACAGCTGCAAAAGAAACAGGATTGAAATGGTTAGCTCAGTATATTGAAAGTTGAACTGGAATGTAGGCTCCAGTGCTGCTGACCCCTTTTCCACCGGTTGGTTGGTTCCCAATGGAAAGCGGTTCAGTTCTTTTTGGTTCTTATAGTCCATGAGCCAGAGCTCCAAAAGTGGAACGTTAATTATGAATTGAGTGTGCAAAACCATTAGAACCATTAGATTGTTATCACCATGAAACTTCCCCAGTAGATTACTTCTTACACGAAAACAATGATTTACTGTATTACAAAATTTAAAATAGGAAAATATCCAGAAAATATGAAAAAGCTACTATGGAAGGGTTATCTTATCATACATGAATATATTGATCCTATAAACAATTTAATATAGGTATAGTTTTGCCCACTCAATTCATAATTAACGTTCCAATTTTGGAGCTCTGGCTCATGGACTAAGACCGGAAACCAACCGGTGGAAAAGGGGTCTCAGTGTCATGAAATAGATTGGGTAGGTTTATCCATACCAATATGTTTAGACTAGCTGTGCACTGTATCAGTCACTTTTACTTTTATTTCATTTTGTCTTTATGGTTTCAGTTTAGTTTTAATTGGTATTTAACCTGGTTTGCTAGTTTAATTTAGTTTTGGTTTTTAAAAGGTTTACTTATAGTTTCTTTTTTTATTAGTTTTCGTGTTTTACTGTAATATGGGGTACTAGTCAAGGGTGAAATTCCAAAGGCACATAAAAGTAGTTCAATTCAATTCAATTCAATTCAATTCAATTCAATTCAATTCAATTCAATTCAATTCAATTCAATTCAATTCAATGTGTGTGTGTGTGTGTGTGTGTGTGTGTGTGTGTGTGTGTGTGTGTGTGTGTGTGTGCGTGCGTGCGTGCGTGCGTGCGTGCGTGCGAGCGAGCGAGCGAGCGAGCGAGCGAGTGAGTGAGTGAGTGAGTGAGTGAGTGAGTGAGTGAGTGAGTGAGAGAGAGAGAGAGAGAGAGAGAGAGAGAGAGAGTGATTGAAAGAAAACAGGTTTGTTGCCAAATGCTAGCAGATTCTGTCAGCTTTCATTAAATAAAGGTACAGTATAAAACATGAAAGCATACAGTTGCAGTTCAGGTTCAGAGAAAACATGACAACACTGAGCTGTATGTAAGATTTATCGCGAGACACTGACCCCCTCCACTTGTTTATTCATTACTGCTGTCAGAATATGAGGCCCCCATATATACCTATGACATAATTATTTTGATGATACAGCCGTATTGATACAAATAGTTTGACTGTTCAATATCACACGCAGCCATTACTCTCGACAATTAGCAACAACAACACCTCTCCTCATCCTGTCGTCCCTTCACAAATTAAAGTGTCTCCCCTTTACCTCCCAATGCTGCACATTTTACCAAGGTTATTTACATAAAATAGGTGTAACTTAACATTGTGGGAGAGAGCAAGGCAGCGAGCCAGAGAGAGATAGAGAGGGCCAAGAGTGGCGGGGGTTGACTGACGCCTGACGTTCAGTTGGAGCTTGGAGGGTGGAGGCCCGTTTCAATTGAAACTGGTAAACATAGCTAAGGCCTCCTATGACTGCTAAATGACTAATGATGTGCCAGGGATTCATTGTGAGACACATTTATTTTTCAGATTAGATACTAATTAACAGAGCCATCTAATAGAAGAGTTACGATATAGAGGGGGCGTAAACCGAGCGCTGTTCATGCAGCCCTGAACTGAGCCAAGCTGGAGTTGGAAATACATTGTTTTCAACGAGGGCGGCGCAAATAAGAGCTATTTTAAGCATGTGTGCAACATGACAACTGTTTTAAAGTATTGCACAGTAACAACTCAAGTCTCTTTAATGTTTATGTTGTACTATTACTACAAAACAATCTAAAATAAAGGGATTTAAGTTCATTAAAGCATGGGCTGTTGCATGAGTCCAATGCATTTCTTCCAGGACTTGTCCCAGTTGGTTGTCCCCATTCTCAATAGAAGTCTATGTAGGAGAGCCGCCATTATTGGACTGGCCCCATGAAGTGAACACAGTTTGTGTAACTCTGTCTATATCTAAGGCTCTGCTAATTAGATATTGCGTAACGTATAGACACGGACATCTAGACAAGTTTTACAACTTGCCTAGATGTCGTGTCAGTCAACTCATCTTCTGTTTCTTATCAACATACCAAAATAGTCATACACTAGTAGACACTAAAGGAACTTCAGGGCTGCTTCTTATCAATATATCTCTTCTATTTTTAACCTCCTTAGTCTGGGTAGTGCCTGATTTACTGGATGTGACATGCAGAAAATAGCTAAACTACTGACAGAAATGCATTGCAGTGCTTGTAAATTGACTATTGTCACTGTTGTCTGCCAAATGCCTAATTGTCTTAATAATACAGGAAAATAATATATGCTTCTACGGTTGACAATTTAACTGTACATATACCCTCTGAGGTAGCTGTTGTTGTTCTCCCAGATCCTGATGGCTGTGATCTGTCCCTCGACTCCCTCCGCCTTTGACTCGTAGGAGGAACCTGACCCCTGACCCACTGCTAGAGAGTAGCTGTATGTCTCGTTGTCTGAGAGAGAAAGAGAGAGAGAGAGAGAGAGAGAGAGAGAGAGAGAGACAGACAGACAGACAGACAGACAGACAGACAGACAGACAGACAGACAGACAGACAGACAGACAGACAGACAGACAGACAGACAGACAGACAGACAGACAGACAGACAGACAGACAGACAGACACCAAAGTTATCTTACGTAAATAAAACGTACACAAATGCAGTGTTTTACTTGAATCTGTTTCTTTTGTTTTTTAATTTCTGTTTTGACAGTAATGTATGCCAAGCTAGTTTGACTTTGAAATAATTGATACAAAGGATAGATTATTAACAACACACGCACGCACGCACACACAGTCACACACACACACGCACACACAGGTACTCACCTGCCCATGCTGAAGACAGGAAAACAATCACAATCACAAGCAGTGAACTGACGGCCATACTGATGCTGAGTTAATGACACTGGAAAGAGAAGATTATATTATATTATTAGTATAACATTTGTTAATTACATATAGCTGGTATCTAGCAGGTGCAATGATCAGACAGGTATGGACATAGAAAACTAAGAATCCAATCTTTCCTATAGTGCATGTACCTTCAAAATGGTTTGATTTAACTAAATATAATAATAATAATAATATATATATATATATATATATATATATATATATATATATATATAATACAGTCTACACTACAGTCAGTCAATGTATAATCCAATCACATTTCTCTGTGTATGTATGTGACTATTTTGTTATTTGATTCTATTCTACTGTATTTCTATGTG
Source organism: Electrona antarctica (assembly GCF_951216825.1). Taxonomy (NCBI): domain Eukaryota; kingdom Metazoa; phylum Chordata; class Actinopteri; order Myctophiformes; family Myctophidae; genus Electrona; species Electrona antarctica. The sequence continues at coordinate 14,916 of NW_027637272.1, forward strand.
TTCCCTGTATGCTTACCTGTGTGCAGCCTGTCTAGGTGAGAAGTCAAAGTCAGTCAGTCCTGCTCCTCAGTCTGTGCTGTATATCAGACATCACTTGCGTTTATATATGCTCTCTTAATGCGTTGGTTCCTCATAGCTTTACCTGAAACAATGTGGGTTCCTCCCTAATCCCTAATTATCTGATGTATCTGATATTTCCGAGCAGCACTGGTGTTACTGGTTTTTATTATGGGGGTGGGGGGGGGGACGTCACCTGTCAAAACGAAGTTTTTTTCCCCCCCAGCGCTTTGTATTGTGAAGTTTTACCTGACTCACTTTGTGCAGGTTAATGTTTTTGTGCTTTTATTTCATAATGTTTTATTGCTCTGAAAAAAGCCTTCAGCCCTGAACTCTGTCAAATCTGCACCTCCTCACTCATAACAAACTATCATTGGGTCAAAAACCCAAACCCTTTTTTGGGTCCAGAATTAGAACCTCTGCCAGGCCAAAGACCTCACAGTCAAAGTGGGTGACATTGTTATCACAAGGAAAGAATAAATTACCTACCTGGTAACGTTTCAAGTGAAGGAAGAAAAAAAAAAGGCAACAAAAGTAATCAGAATTTCTATTTGGGATCTGCTTGGTGGTCAGTATAGGAATTCACACTGAGGGCACGAGCAGGAGCACTCACCCAATGTCCCTCTGACTACGCATGCACCTCGTTGTATACCATAGCACCACAAAGGCATTAAGAACAGACCAGACCTCTCACAAAAAAACTGGTCAGGTTACTACTTGGCCTCACCTCACCCCTGGTCATGGTAGAGGACAGAGTAAAGAAACTTGCAAGGGGAGCTGCTGGTCTTCTTCAAGGTGAGCGAGGAAACAGGGACACCCTGTCAGACTACTTCTATATAGCGTGAAAGACACACACAAGGCACATCACCTGATGGAGCTCCGATGAACTCAGTCAACCCAGTATTCGGCACAAACACGCCAGGTCAAATTCGTTCTACTGATATGCCACCAAAATGTGGAATTTCCTTCCAACAAACATCAAAAAGTGATCCTCCTTCAAAGTCGCCATAAAAGAGCACCTGTCTGCAATTTGTAACTGGTCCTAGAAAAGTCTGTTTAACACCAGAAATGACCCCCCCCCCACACACACACAGACACACACACACACACACACACACACACAAAACGGTTTACTGTACATACGTTCATTGCTACTAGTGTGATTATGTCTTATTTATTATTGTATATGGTCTTTGAATGTCTTGATGAATTGAATACACTGCAGGACCACAATGGACAAAAGTCCTATAGGGCGTTTTGTATTATCCTTTTAAAGGTATATTCAGTGTTTTCACTTAATTCAAATATCACTTATTTTTTCTTATTGTTTGGATAATCCTCCCTACTATAAAGTGTGCTGACCATATAAGGAGTTCCTCTCCCTGTCCCCAGTGAGCCCCTGGGGTCAAAAAACCCTAGTTTCGGTTTGGGCTTTGGGTGGCAAAGCCTTCATCCAATCAGGATGAGAGGGGCCTTCCTCCAATCATGATCGAGTGGGGCGGGCATTGGTGCACATGCTGTTGGTCTGTTGTACTTCCCCCACTGTAGAGCGTGTGCATGTGCACATCTTGTTACCGGGTGGACCGGGTTTTTTTTCCAAATCACTGAATGCTCCTTTAACAATCATTGTAAATGTATACCGCCATGTTACTGACCATTATACTAAAGGTTCCTACTCTGCATCCTAATAAATAATCGGCACATTGGCTATCAGTGTGTGCAGCCACTCTTTTTAAGACTTAAATCTTTAGATGTTTCTGCCGTAACGCCCGGGATTCGAACTCAGGTCTCCCGCGTGAAAGTCCAACATCCTAACCACTAGACCAAAGGGACATCCCTATGGACCGGGGGAGATATTAGACTTTTCAGGCCATCAGGCTGAGGCTCTGAGCCACTGCTACACTGGCACCACTACTAAGACTGGTGTGCGTTTAGCATCCTCCTGCACAGTACTGACAATTATACTGACACTGATACAGTGACCATATGAAAACTAAAATAATGAAAATGGGCGTTGAGATAAAGAATTAAGACAAGATTACATTTGAGTCGATGGTGTGATTCAGTGATTCAACATGTAGAACTGCTTCTTGGGAGTCAGAGCCAATCATTAATGATACGTAGCGGGCGGCCCCCGTTGCGTTGATCACAAATTGCAAATGGAATTAAAAGGGTCCAATTGAATGTAGGTGCTGTGAACCACTATATCAGGGGTGGGCAACTTTGACCATGGAGAGGGCTACTATATTTCCACACTCACTCCAGAGGGGCCACGTTGCATATTACTGTCGTAGAGCTGCGACACGTTTTGAGCTTGTAGATCGGTTATTTTTGCTATATTTGAAATGATATCCCGAATCATTTTTTACTATTTTTTAATTGGAATCCTGAAAAATAACCATTTTATTTAGTTACAGTTATGTTAACTTTATGAACTAAATATAAAATAAAACACAATAACATTTTAATTCTAGTTATTAGCTGATATCAATAATATATCACTATTCTGATATTAACCTGTGGGCCGCATTAAGTGATGGTGGGGGCCGCATGTGGCCCGCGGGCCGCCAGTTGCCCATGTATGCACTATATGATGACGTTATGACTTTGTTTTTGCTTTTAAATTCTTCTGAGGTGAGGTGATGTTATTCCCGGTAAGGTTATTACGTCAAGTATTAGATTTCCGAGCAGGAAGAAACCCAGGGCAGGTTTCCGAAAGAACAAAGTGAGCTGCATTCTTTGGAATGTGTTGGAATGGATGGACTGGATAGGCTGGTTATTTAACTACAGACAATTGTATTGTACTGTGTAGGCTTAATTAGCAAAGATTGAGCCAGGTGTGAGAGGCTAGCATAATAGTCCAGAACGAAAACAAATGTATTCACTTTCATAACATATTGAGGCTTTGGGTTGAAACAATATTTATTTACTACATAGTGAAATAAGCCCAGAGGAAAGCAGAATCCAAGATTGAGAGCTCGTCTATTTGTCGTTGGTTTCTCAAGCCATAAATGAGATCAATGTGATACAAAAAGGAGATCTCAGCCATGGCTCCTGTTTCTCATCATTTTCTGCTGAGAAACATGTCTCAGATGGAACCTCTAATGATCTATAAAGGAGATCTCAATAATGGCTCAAATGTTGCTCAATTTAGCATACTTGTTGCGTCTCAAACTTAGCTCAGAGAGAGCTCTCAACATTATCTCATTTAAATCTCATTTAAGCCTTTTAGATACATCTCAGCTTTGTCTCACAACGACCTCTGTTGATCTGTAAAAGAGATCTCAACATTATCTCATTTAAATCTCATTTAAGCCTTTTAGATACATCTCAGCTTTGTCTCACAACGACCTCTGTTGATCTGTAAAAGAGATCTCAACATTATCTCATTTAAATCTCCTTTGAGCCTTTTAGATGCATCTCAGCTTTGTCTCACAACAACCTCTGTTGATCTGTAAAAGAGATCTCAACAGAATCTCATTTAAATCTCCTTTAAGACTCAGATTGGCCAGTAATCTAGCTATCAATCAGATCAACAATTATCATAGCTGATGTTCAATTTGTATTTCTAATGCTTTTGAAATTGTTTAATAAAACACGCCATATACGTTTAACAAATTTGATGCTGTTTTATTTCATTATATATGAAATAATGTTTCACACTAGATCATTTAATTTGCTTTCTTTATTTTCATCATATTCAGAAAACTTGTAAAGTAGCCCAGTGGTTCCCAAACTTTTTCAAGTCAAGGACCCCCAAATTGACACTCATTAGCCCGCGGACCCCCATTAGAAAATATATGCCAAGGAAGCCCCATAAGAGAAGATTTGTATGGCTCTGGCAGTGATTTTCACTGATTTTCATTTCAAGGACCCCCAGGTTTGACCTGAATTAGGCTACGGACCCCCATTTAATGTCATTTCTATCTCTGGGACCCCAATGCATGTTGTAAAATCAGTTCATTTAACTCTGAGAGTGTACACTTTGGTACATTTCGTTACAGAGCCATAAGGGTCCATTTGGTTCCTAATCATCATTTAGCTGGGGACCCTCTGGAACTCTCTCAAGGACCCCTAGGGGTCCCCGGACCCCACTTTGGGAACCATTGAAGTAGCCTATATCATGTCCAAAACCGCCCCAAAAAGGCCTCTGCCCGGGCTCTGGACAGGGCCCCTGCCCAGGGTCCATATGGAGCTGGCTTGTTCTGACATCATTCTGACGTCTGCATAGCCTCCATATTTGGGAATGCCTGACAAAGTACTCCATATGGCCATAAAAGGGACACAGACATAATAACTGGGTGGGGAATACCTTTCCATCTTGCATAGTTCCAAGTAGGCCAGTGCCCAACGGGCACCACAGGCTCTGGACAGGTCAGGGCCCAAATTAGCCGATTGATCACACCTGATCACCCCTAGATCGCTATATATGGAGCTGGCCTGTTACATCACTATGATGTTCTGACGTCTGCATAGACTCCATATTTGGGCATGCCTGACAAAGAACTCCATATATGGGCATAAAAGGGACACAGACATAATATCTGGGTGGGGCATACATTTCCAACTTGCATCGTTGCAATTAGGCCATGTGCCCGGGTGCATGTGGTTGGTCCGACTAGTCATTGGTCCGAAAAACGACAACCCACCTCAAACCCTAACCTAACCATAACCAAAAGCACGGGAGCAGGCGCTAGTCCGAGGTGCGGACGCATGTCGAACCAATGCTCCGTCGGACCATAATATGCCTCCCCCAGTGCCCAACGGGCACCGCTGTAGAGGCCCCACGGGCACCGCTGAGGGTCCTTGAAATTAAACAGGTTGAGAATCACTGCTAGAGCCTTCTCTCAGACCCCCATTTGAATAGATATTCTAGGGACCTCCATAAGAGAAGATTTGTACAGGACCCCCAGTTTGACATGCATTAGGCTACAGACCACCATTTAATGGCACACTCAAAAAACTGATCCAAGCCCCCTATAAATGTGGCACATATAAATTGTGTTTGCTTTATTTAATTACTTTAAATTAAGGCATAGGCATATACATTTAATTGATATAACTCAAATATTATTAATAGTGCCGGATGTGATACATTTACATTGTGTTGGCTTTATTTAAATGTATTTAATTATAAGATATGCAAATGTATGAATTGATATAACTGAACTATTATGAATTGTGCTTATACAAAATCTATTCATTTAACATTATGCATTTATATTCAATTCATGTAACTCAAGAGGCCTATCTCACAGCCCGTTTTTCACGCCCACTTCCGGTAAATAGTGGTGACTTTAACATGAGAATTTACACGTTTTTTTCTCTGGAGAATCTAAGTACAATTTCTAATGTAAAAATGTGACAGACCAATATTATTATGAAGCAAACAATATGGTAAATCAGCTCGAACAGATAGAACAAACCTTACCTTGAGAAAACAAAAGTTGTAGACTTCTTAAATTACCTCTGTTAACATGAAGCGTCTATGGAGTGACGTCACGCTATCACCACTAACCCCGAAAGGGGGCGTATTAAGGGGGGCGGGGAAATTCTGTGAGATAGGCTTAGTCTTATCAATAATGTAATTTAAAAACCCAATGAAAATGAGTTCCAGTGAAAACTCCCAGGGTCCCATGAAACCACGCCTCTCTCCAAGTTGCGCAAGAGAACTCCGAATCCCAGAATTCCCTGGTGCTCACTTCCTGCAAACGCCCGGGATTTTTTCCACTCGTTTGAAATTTGAATGCTGCAGTGCAGACAGTGAAAAACTAAAGGCTGGTTCAAGTCGTTTGCGAGACATTATAAAGGTATTGTGCTCTCCCCTTTCTTCTTTTTTGTTGTAAATGTTAAGTTAAAATCAGTGGGTTAATAACATTGTTCGATTTTAGAGCTGCATTTTGATGGGGAGAAATTGTGTTGTGGGCTATGTGGCCGGCCAAATGTTGTTTGTTTTTTCTTTGCGCGGGCTCAAGACACATGCAGTTAACGTGAGTCTAACTGTGCCAAATATAATGATAATACTAATATGTCAAATGTATACAGCGCTTTTCTTTGTACATTATGTCGTTTAACAAAGTCGACCCAAACGGCTTTATTTGGCTCTCATGCTAGCCTCGGTACTTTCGTTCACATAGGCTACTCTCATGCTATCTCAGTGTTGGCATGAGACCCCATTTTGGGTCGCTGGTAGGTAGTAGGCTAAGGTGTATGTGCTCTGCTTTAACTGTTAACTTGTTGGTGTACGTGAAGCATGTAAAGTCAGTAACGTTGCTATATTTGAGAGTCTGTGAAATTATTAATGGCGCAAGCATCATGCTTACTGTTGTTTACATTGTAGGTTATTAGGCGCCGCATTATTACGGCCCTAATTAACGCTATGGTTAAAAACGGGAATGATACACACCATGAGCTGACCATAGACATTAGACAATATCCCCTTTACAGCTCTCTTTATTTAACGAATATAATTCGCCACAATAGGACTGGACAGAAAGGCTGTTGCGCTGCGCTCCAACCAGCCAGCAGCTCGCATAATGCCCTCTCCACGGGGCGCACCGCGGCGAATGAACAACAACACCACCACCACCGTGGACCCACGTATGAACTACATAGTTTATAAGAAATGGCACGGCGGCCATCCTTGCAGGCAGTGACAGTAACAGAATGAGAATCCTGTAACCTGTTATTTTGGGGGGGCATTAGCCCTGAAACATGACTGTCATGCTCGTGAAGTACGAGCGTCATGTGAACCATGGAGCTAGGGGGTCATCAACAACAGCCTGTTGATGATGAATGTTACTATGAAACTTAAACAATTCATTAAACTAGTACTCACCTAATGACGCAGCCACGGAGGATCTACCATGTTTAACGTAATTCCAAAGTGTTTAGCCTACATTGTTTAAGTCAAAGACGCATGCGTTTTTTGGGCTTAAAGCATGTTATTATTATTCCAACACCGGCACTGTCATGGTAGCTGGCTACAACCGAAACAACTTCCTCTTCCTCTTCAAAATAAAAGCTACTTGTAACAATACTTTTATTTCTTAAGTGAACTTACAGGATGTAGTAGACGCAGGATGTATAGTAGGCTATACTATGCTCTGCGCGTTGGGGCTTGGGAAGACAAATCACACAGAAGGCAGGAGAAATAGACTCCGTGGGCAGTCGGGGCTTTATTATTTTTAAATCTTGCACACAAAATGAACAGGGACACATTATAGTAACGGGATTACTGTTTTGAAAAAGTAACTAAGTAACAAACTACTAAATTGCAAAACTAACTACTTACTTTATTCCTTACCAATAAAAGTAGTCCGTTACATAACGCCGTTATTAATAGCGCCGTTACACCCAACACTGCATATTAGTCTACAGACCGCCATTTAATGGCATTTCTATCTCTGGGGCCCCCAATTTATATTGTAAAATCAATGTTAATTTTACTCAAGAGTACAAAAGGACTGGTTCCATTTCCATCATTTAGCTGGGGACCCCCTGGAACTCCCTCAAGGACCCATGGAGTGGACCCCACTTTGAGCACCAATGGTTTAATACACTCAGATAGGACTTTTCTGTTTGGTTGGATGGGCTGTCAATGGGAAATGTTATCTAGGTACCACATCGCTGGCAGAGGTGTGCATGTGGTCAACTATGGCCTCATACATTTAAGTTAATTCTATGAGGCCAGTGCAAAATTATGTCTTGTGGCAACTGAGAACAGCTTGTTGTTTTTTTCCCCCTTCAGGTGACCCAACTAGAATTGCTACTGTCCAAGTGGTCGAACATATTGTGAGTTTGAGGTTGGATCAGCATTAAACATACAACTACAAGCTCACAACACACCGTGTTAGCTTTTATCGTTTATTTTTGGTGTTTACAGCATGTATTAAAAGTAAACATTTTAATTTCAAACAGGGGCTGCTGCTGTCAATGGGAAATTGCACCTAGATGTGTGCATAAGGTCAATTAAGGCCTCATACAATTTAGGCATGGTACAGCATGTATATGCAGCCTAGAAATGTCAAACAAAGTTGTTTTTCATCTGAAAATATGTTTTGTGAAGCATGACGGCATGTGTTATAGCTACGTTGTCTTCTGTGCCTCCAGACACTGTGGCAATGTGAAGAAGTGTGAACTCGGGACAACCAGGGCTACCATTCTGCGGCAGTACCACTTAGAGCTTTTTGGACAGCTGCATTGTTGGTGAGTTTGATGTAATTTAATACAGTGGTTCCCAAAGGTTTTCATGTCAAGGACCTAAGGACCATTTTTAAATATTGTTTGATTCTATTGTCTCCTCCATCACGCAGTGTGGTCTGCTGCCTCCTCCTCATTCTTTTCCAAAACAATATTTAAAAATAAATAGAAACAGTAAATGAAAAACCACGGCCCCCTCACGTATTAGAAGGACAACATCAGTCAACATGGTTTTTGATGAATCTAACATGTTTAAAATAGAGTTTGAAGTTTGTATAGGGAGGGGGTGGGGCAGCTAAAATCAAATACTAGTAATTACTGAATCGAGCGACTTAAAAACTGTCTGAGGTGTTCACATAAGCCTGAGTAGACTGGATGACTAAAAGATTTTTTGAAAGTGAAATATCCCTTTAAAGGGGAAAACCACCCATTTTCAACATTTTACTATGTCATTAATATACATTAGAGCTGTTGTGTGGAAATAATAAAAAAGTCCCCCTATTCTGAGTTTCCTAGAACTGTAATTATGAAAAAAATGGTGAAACACATCTTGATGACATCATCAAGATGTGTTTCACCATGTTAATGGTTTTTTTCAGACCTTTAGTTCTAGGAAACACAGAATGGGGGGACTTTTTTTTAATTATTTCCACACAACAGCTCTAAGGTATATTAATGACATAGTAAAATGTTGAAAATGAGTGGAATGCCCCTTTAAGTAGTTCAGGTCATTTTGTGGGGGTCTGGGGGCCACACATTGAAAATAAATTAATCCACAAAACTAGTGTAATTTGTATGGTTGACCTATTTCTATAGCGCAACTTTCGTTCAACTTTGAACCCTCTGTCACATGCCATGTGCAAAATGAATCAAGCTTGTGGCAATAGAGGCTTGTGGTGAGCTTGTTCTTTTTCCCCTTCAGCTGACCAAACTAGACTAGTGCTGCTGTCCTTCCTGCTCAACCAGAGAACAGTGAGTGTACCCCCTGGACATGATGGTACAACGAGTACACACCCTGGACATGACTAGTATGTTGCATGGTCAACTTTCCCCCAATCCAACCCATTGATGCTGAGTGCCAAGCAGGGAGGCACTGTGTCCCATTTTTCAGAGTCTTTGGTATGACCCGACCGGGGATCGAACCCTGACCCCCCAGTCGCAGGGCGGACACTATAACCACAAGGCCACTGAGCTGGTACAGCATGTATATGCAGCCTAGAAAAGTTTTTCATATGAAAATAAGATTGTGAAGCATGACAGCATGTGTTATAGCTACGTTGTCTTCTGTGCTTCCAGATGCTGTGGCAGTGTCAGCGTGGATTCAGAGGGACAACCAGGGCTAACCTGAACCTCCAGCATTACCTCTTACAGCACAAGATCTTCCTACTGCTGTGTTGGTGAGTTCGACGTTGTTTAATACAATGGGATAGGACTTTTCTATTTGGATGTATGGGCTGTCAATGGGAAATTGCACCTAGTTACCACCTTGATGGCAAGAAGGCAGCGGTGTCCATAAGGTCAATTAAGGAAGTTCAAAATTAGTCAACCTTGTGGCAATAGAGGCTTGTGGTGAACTTGTTTTTATTTCCCTTCAGGTGACCAAACTAGAATTGTGCTATGAGCATACAGATCTGCGTCATACATTGAAAATGGCCGATCTACGAGCTCACTATACATCACATCTGCAACGTGTTGTGAGCTTGTAGGTTGTCTACTGTTGGTGCTTGGCTAAAAATGTAATTTAGCTCTCAGACAAGATTGTATTCACTTTAAATCAAATTGCAGCCTGTTTAGAACCTGACATTGTTTTTCCCTTCAGGTGACCATACAATTGTGCTGCTGCTGTCCTAAGTCTTGTGCTCAACCATGATGTCAACCACTGTCCAAGTTCAAGTGTTGTGCTCAACCAGAGAAACTTGTGGTGAGTTTTGGATTAAACATTTCTGTAGTCTTTGCTATTCACATTTACAGCTTTAAAAAAAAAGATGGGCTATCTATATGGTGACGGTCATGCGTTTATTCTTTTTTATTTATTCATTTTTAACATGTAACTATATGAAATCTTGGAACTCTTGAGCAGCAACAGTCACCCAACAGTAACCAATGGATGGGTGAATTGTTTTTGAGGAAAAAAAAATTAACGGAAGTAAATATATGAACTCGGCAACAAAAGTTCGGAAACTTAACTTTGGTTCATTATTTCTCCACTTTAATAATACCAATTGATATTTTATTTTATATAATATTAATCTTTGATTAGTCACCTTTACAACGTGGTATAGATTGTAAGGATCGGATGTTCGTGGAATGAGCAACACAGCTAAACGTGTGGGTAGCTCCTCCAAAACATTTGCCAAAATGGCAAGTGGTTGGTATTCATCCTTGCTTTGAGTTGCTTAGTGGATTGGATGATTGCACTCTCCCACAGTAATAAGGGAGGTAAAAGCACATATTGGTCATTTTTTCACTTTATTAATTTTCCACTCAGTGTTAGGGAACTCAGTATAGCGGGTGGAAGATCCAAAAGCAGCTGCAACAGCTTGGCACCATGCTGGTCACCAAACCTAGCCACATTTTGTTGTGGGATGGCATCCCATTCCTCAGCCATATTTTGTTGCAAGTCATCCAACATGGTTCTGTTGGTCGCTCTAGCATGTACAGCACATCCAAACTGATCCCACAAGTGTTCAAATGGGTTGAGGTCTGGACTCACGGCAGGCCATTCCATCCACTCTACTCCCAAATTCTGGAGGTAGGCTACTTAACTCTGTGAAGATACTGGCTCTGTAGGGGCGAGTGTTGTCATCCTGGAGGATGGCGTTAGGGCCCAGATTCTAAAAATATGGGATAGTGGCTCCAGAATCTCATCCCGATATCTCACTGCATTTGAAATTGCATTCAATGATGACAACCTCAAGTTCTGACTGTTCTGACTTGCCTGTGAGAGAGATACTGCCCCATACCATGCCAAGCTGTTGCAGCTGCTTTTAGATCTTCCACCCGCTACTGAGTTCCCTAACACTGAGTGTACAATTAGTACGTGTGAAAATGGCCAATATGTGTTTTTTCCTTATCACTGTCTGAGAGTTAATTCATCCAATCCACTAAGCAACTCGAAGCAAGGGTTGAATACCAACCATTTGTCATTTTGGCACATTTTTTGGAGGTGTTACCCACACATTTAGCTATGTGTTGCTCATTCCACGAACACCCGATCCTTACAATCTATACCTTGTTGTAAAGGTGACTAATCAACGATTACAATTATATAAAATACAATACCAATTGGTATTATTAATAAAGTGGAGAAATAATGGACCAAAGTTAAGTTTCCGAACTTTTGTTGAGTTTATATAACAAAAAAATAACGCTGAATTGAATGAAGAACTGAATTGTTCTTGTATTTTCAGGATGGGAGATCATGGGACAGTGAGATTGCTCCTTTTCCACCTCATGCCACATCACCTCAAGGCCGCAACAAGAGACCAGGAAAGCTCTCAGCCAGACAAGCCATTGTGAAGTTCAACAAGGTAAGGTTTAGTTAAATTAAAGTATAAGAAGTATAGTTCTGTCACTAATATTGACCATTAAAACTACATTTTCGTGAAATCATGTTAAGAGACAGATGCTCATCTGTAATCCGTGAGCGATATATTGGTGTGATATTTGTCTGATTTGGCCCCTCACAGATCTATCGCTATCGTCCTGAGATACGCTGATATGAATATATGTTTATTTCTAGTTTTGCATTTAGCAGAATATACATTCTGAAAATGTCCTTATGGGACGTAATGTAAACTGCTGGGTTTCCGCGGTGGGTACAGGCTTTATTTCCGACAGTATTATTGGTCCGACAACCTACCTCAAACTCAAACCCTAACCATAACCACAAGCACGGGAGCAGCGAGCACATGTTTGAGCGGTAGTCCGACAGTTGTTCCCGCATGTCAATAATCAATAATAATCTTTATTGTCCCGAAGGATATTTGTCTTCACAGTCTGTTCAAACACCCACATAAAAAACAACACATAGCACATAACACCAAGGCATCTCGGACTAATGCTACCATCGATCCCTTCCACGACAAGTGTTTTTGCGACTTGACGTGAAGCGACACACACACCAGACCAAACACACACACCAGAGCCGGCTAGTTGTGACATACACACACACACACACACACACACACACACACACACACACACACACACACACACACACACACACACACACACACACACACACACACACACACACAACTTGGATGCAAAGCTGATGTTTTAAAATGCAGTTTGTGTTATTTGCTCTCTATTCACAGGCTGTGGACAGCTTATGTCCTGAGCTCACCAGCATGACAGGAAGGAATGCAACTGTTTATTATTCAGTTGAGGTGTGTCATTCCAGAAGGGGAAAAAGACTGGACCAGACAAAGGTGGATGCGATTTAAGTAAGTATTCCATCTTGGTTTTGTAAAGTATATTCTGAATTTATGATGTAGCCAATACATTATCATTTGGGAAATAATGTCTGCCTTCGTACAGTAAAGAAATGCAGCCAGTGAACTGGTGGGACACAGTCTCTTTGTTTTAACCAACTGGGGGGCGGGCGGGGGGTCATGTTGAATGTGTGTTTGTGTACTTTACACAAATGCAGTTGTTGCTGTTATTGTGTCTCTGTTGTTAATAACAATGTAATGATGGATATAGGATATATAATTATTATACAGATAATGACTTATCCTGATTTGTCCCGACTTGTCCTGATCATGAGTTAATAATGCCTTGCCACATGTTTCTGCACACAGGCCTACACATTGGGATTTCACTGTAAATATAGATAAGTGATTAAATTAGAACAATAGAGCACAATTTGCTACGAGACTTTGAGGATTTGACAATATACTCATTTGTTGTTAGGCCTTGACCAGTCCTGTACAGAAACCCCACCACTGTCTTCTAAAGTCAAAACTAATTGAACTTACATTGCAACTTAATAAAATAAAAATATAAAAGTACAGGGTGTGCGGTAGTATACTTGTTTGTACTTGTACTGTTTGTACTACTACTTGTTTGGGTTTTGAAAACAATAGTTTTGGAATAGTTTTTTTCTTGTTGTTTCTTCACCAGAGCTGGTTCTATGTTACTGAAATAATATGGAGCAATCATATAATAATGCCTCTGCTGCATGCAGTAACACTTCATTAATATCCACTTATTCAATATTATTAGACTGTACATAATATTATCCAGATAGTCAGATACTCCATATTGGATATAAATATTCATATATTAAATATGAAGCTTACAAAGCAATCTCACAGTTAGCAGTTTATTTCTAGAATGTTGCATAGAGCATGACCTGGGGGAGGAGTCAGAGAGGGTGGAGCACATGCAGCAGTTTGTTATGATTGGTGGCTGATGATTCTATTGTTACACTCTTTGGCCAATCAGCACCAAGCTGATAGTAGTTCCACCTCAGGCTCTCTAGTATAAGAAGAGTTTGTAGTTGTCCGTTCAGGATATCAATACTTTCTGATCTCATCTGACTGTGGACTCCAGGTTTGAAGTGAAGATGGACTCTCTCAACGCCACCTCAAATGATTCTGCTCAACAGGGAGGACCCGATGATCACCAAGACCTCTGTAAGTTATACTTACTGTGTCTATATGGATATACAGTATGCCATAAGGATGTTTTTTTTTATCTAGTCATTTGTTTGTTTTGATTTGTTTTAGCATTGACTACCAGTTTTGTGTCTTTTCTAGAATATAAAACGATTGTGGAATCGAAATATAAATGGATGCTAAATTGATAATTGGGTACATTAACTCTACACTAGTTTTTGCTATTTTAAGTCCAGGAAGGCCTCTAAACAACATTTCCTTTTTCTTTCCAATTCAGTGTTGCATCAGTCTGGCTTCCCTGTTCTACCAGAGGTGAATGAACAAAGAAACTTGGCTAAGCAAAAATGCCACTGCTGTGATCAGTGTGGAAAACGCTTCCCTAAAATGTCCAAACTTAAAACACACCAGAGAATTCACACTGGAGAGAAACCCTATGGATGTGATCAGTGTGGACAACACTTCCCTACAATGGGAAATCTTAAATCACACCAGAGGATTCACACTGGAGAAAAACCCTATGGATGTGATCAGTGTGGACAACACTTCTCTACAATGGGAAATCTTAAATCACACCAGAGGATTCACACTGGAGAAAAACCCTATGGATGTGATCAGTGTGGACAACACTTCTCTCAAATGGCACACCTTAAAAGCCACCAGAGAATTCACACCGGAGAGAAGCCCTATGGATGTGATCAGTGTGGCCACCACTTCTCTCAGTTGTCCGACCTTAAAAAACACCAGAGAATTCACAATGGAGAGAAACCCTATGGATGTGATCAGTGTGGACAACACTTCTCTCAAATGTCCAGCCTTAAAAGCCACAAGAAAATTCACACTGGAGAGAAACCCTATGGATGTGATCAGTGTGGACAACACTTCTCTCAAATGTCCAGCCTTAAAAGCCACAAGAAAATTCACACTGGAGAGAAACCATATGGATGTGATCAGTGTGGACAACACTTCTCTGACAAGTCCAACCTGAAAAGCCACCAGAAAATTCATACTGGAGAGAAACCCTATGGATGTGATCAGTGTGGACAACACTTCTCTGAAATGTCCAGCCTTAAAAGCCACCAGAGAATTCACACAGGAGAGAAACCCTATGGATGTGATCAGTGTGGGCAACACTTCCCTACAATGGGAAATCTTAAATCACACCAGAGGATTCACACTGGAGAAAAACCCTATGGATGTGATCAGTGTGGACAACACTTCTCTCAAATGGCACACCTTAAAAGCCACCAGAGAATTCACACCGGAGAGAAACCCTATGGATGTGATCAGTGTGGCCACCACTTCTCTCAGTTGTCCGACCTTAAAAAACACCAGAGAATTCACAATGGAGAGAAACCATATGGATGTGATCAGTGTGGACAACACTTCTCTGACAAGTCCAACCTGAAAAGCCACCAGAAAATTCATACTGGAGAGAAACCCTATGGATGTGATCAGTGTGGACAACACTTCTCTGAAATGTCCAGCCTTAAAAGCCACCAGAGAATTCACACAGGAGAGAAACCCTATGGATGTGATCAGTGTGGGCAACACTTCTCTCAAATAGCAAACCTTAAAAGACACCATAGAATTCACACTGGAGAGAAACCATATGGATGTGATCAGTGTGGTCACCGCTTCTCTCAAATGACACACCTTAAAAGCCACCAGAGAATTCACACTGGAGAGAAACTCAAATGATCATGATGTGTGTGGAAAAGCCTTTGGTATATATATTTTTTGTGACCATACAGCTGTATGTATAGATCGATTTTGTTTAACTTGTTAATGGGTTTTCTTATTGGACATTTTTCAAGACATTTTAAATTAGACACATTGTCTGTGACAGGGAAGAAATTAGTGCACATAATCACGTTTTGTGTTGTAAGTATGGATGAAAAAAAAGTGTTACAAAATACATATTGTGTATGTTCTTATATATTATGGCTACAGCCATTGGTCAAATATATGAAAGGGGTATTTCACAGTTTGGGGCCATTTTAACAGAAGTCCATATACAAGCTTCCCATTGTATTTTCAAACACCATTTTAACCATGTTAGATTCATTGAACATATCCTGACGAAGACCCGAAGGGGTCGAAATGTTGTATCCTCTTCTCCATGAAATAAAAATGTTTAGCTCAAGGCCGGTGTGCGAACTACATCTCCTTTCATCAGATTAATTGAAAACACCCGTATTCTGGTGACTGATTGTCATAATGTTTGCGGGTGAGTGGTTTTTATTACTTTAAATTCATTTTTTGGTACAATACTTTTTCTACTTGATGAGGCTCTTTTTATTTCCTTTTTTTTAATATTTTTTATTTTATGTTTGACATTGCACTTTGACATCACAAGATGTATTCTCTCTCTTTCCTACTCAGATCATGTTCTCAAATGGCCAATTATCTGGTTACCATTTCAGATTTGTCTCCATTCCAACTGAGAGAGAGAAATTAGCACACATTTATGAATATAGGCCTAATGTATTTTATAGTGATATATGTGGTGTGGTCTCGTGGATATATAGTCCATAGCCATATATTTGCAATATTCTGTTAATAATTACACTATATTTTGGTCACGGTGCTAAGATGATCATGGTTGGTGAGAGACATGTCTCCAACATGTCTCTGAGAGCAATCACCTCGGAGGTTCTCAGTGAAGTACCCTGGGGCTAGGCATTGTTCTAAACTGTCTGGGGTGTAGGAGACAACATTAGTATTCTTTTGTCTCAAAGAAACCTTCAAGGATGTTTGTGAGAGACAGCTATCTCTCTGCCAAACGCTGTATGTAAATCTTAACCACACCTATAATTCAACTCTGTCTATGCAAAAGTACTATACATCATGTCATGTTGTAAATGAAAGGGTTCAGTTTTAACTGGCCGCGTGCTGCCCAGGTCTCTGCCCAGGTCGGAATGTTGTCACTGATGGGCTCGTTAACAGTCTATTCAACTACTAGTTAAGTTGTTGTGGATTACTCTCCTCACACTCTGATACAGCAGGACATGGAGAGGTTAACCATAGTTGTTACAGCTCAGTAGAGTTTAATTTCCCTTACCAAGTGAGGAATATAGTCACGATAGTCAAAGCAAAGAGATTTAATGATGGCTACATGTCAATTTGCCATTTTGGATATTTTTGATAAAATAATGATGATTAATGGTTAATGATTTTAACTATTTTAGAGTGGTTTATTGGGTATTTTTTCCACCTCTCATACCAAACGTCTTGTAGCCTACAACTGTAATACAAATAAAGTCAATTTATGTCAATAAACAGTCTAGTAAACAAAGCCAAGTGAAACTGTAAGTCAATGCACGTGAGCTGCAATTGGCCACGGCCCTCATCAAGTCACCTTTCACGCAATGTGGCCCTTGCCCCAAAATGAGTTTGACACCCCTGGTGTAGCTCATGTTATCTTCTCTGTCTTCAGACTGCCTTATGGTGTGCCACACTGGACGGGTTGTCCAGTTAGGTGTTACACGGAGGGCTTGAAGAAGGCCATATGGCCAATAAATGCAGAAGCTGCGCTAGCCTCGTCCTCAACGTCTCCAAGTACTTCCAAGGTCGATCGTGGACTTCAGCACATAATGGGAGGCGAGCTCCCCGTGCTTGTTCGGCAGCCTGATGACAGGAGGTGTCGTCAGGCTGGTCTCAGAACTTTGCTCTTCCCTGAACGCACATGTTTGAGCGGTAGTCCGACAGTTGTTCCCGCATGTCAATAATCAATAATAATCTTTATTGTCCCGAAGGATATTTGTCTTCACAGTCTGTTCAAACACCCACATAAAAAACAACACATAGCACATAACACCAAGGCATCTCGGACTAATGCTACCATCGATCCCTTCCACGACAAGTGTTTTTGCGACTTGACGTGAAGCGACACACACACCAGACCAAACACACACACCAGAGCCGGCTAGTTGTGACATACACACACACACACACACACACACACACACACACACACACACACACACACACACACACACACACACACACAACTTGGATGCAAAGCTGATGTTTTAAAATGCAGTTTGTGTTATTTGCTCTCTATTCACAGGCTGTGGACAGCTTATGTCCTGAGCTCACCAGCATGACAGGAAGGAATGCAACTGTTTATTATTCAGTTGAGGTGTGTCATTCCAGAAGGGGAAAAAGACTGGACCAGACAAAGGTGGATGCGATTTAAGTAAGTATTCCATCTTGGTTTTGTAAAGTATATTCTGAATTTATGATGTAGCCAATACATTATCATTTGGGAAATAATGTCTGCCTTCGTACAGTAAAGAAATGCAGCCAGTGAACTGGTGGGACACAGTCTCTTTGTTTTAACCAACTGGGGGGCGGGCGGGGGGTCATGTTGAATGTGTGTTTGTGTACTTTACACAAATGCAGTTGTTGCTGTTATTGTGTCTCTGTTGTTAATAACAAGTAAGACGCGCAAACGCGGGAAGCGAACGCAGCTCGTAAATTGCAATAACAACAATTAGAATAAATTACGTACTTTAAGGTTTTTTTTAAGTTAATTTTTTTTAAATTAAATGTTTTTTCAAGTTTTTTTTTAGTGTGTGTATGTGTGCGTGCGTGCGTGTTTCTTTTTTAGGTTTTTTTTTTTTTAAAGTTTTTTGTTTAAGTTTTTTTTTAAGTTAAGTTTTTTTTAAGTTACGTTTTTTGTGTGTGCGTTTTTCCCTTTTAAGTTTTTTTTTTAAGTTAAGTTTTTTTTTAAGTTAAGTTTTTTTTTAAGTTAAGTTTTTTGTGTGTGCGTTTTTCCTTTTTAATTTTTTTTTTTAAGTTAAGTTTTTTTTTAAGTTAAGTTTTTTTTTAAGTTAAGTTTTTTGTGTGTGCGTTTTTCCTTTTTACGTTTTTTTTTTAAGTTAAGTTTTTTTTAAGTTAAGTTTTTTGTGTGTGTGTGCGTGCATGCGTGCGTGCGTGCGTGCGTGTGTGTGTGTGCGTGCGTGCATGTGTGTGTGTGTGTGTTTTTGTGTGTGATACAGCTGCGCCCTCTGGTGGTGGGCGGGTGGTGTTACAGCGTGACACACAGACACACACACACACAGACACACGGACGTGATCTGCTGGGTCTCATAGTAAATGCTCACTGCGTTCGCAACAATGTAATGATGGATATAGGATATATAATTATTATACAGATAATGACTTATCCTGATTTGTCCCGACTTGTCCTGATCATGAGTTAATAATGCCTTGCCACATGTTTCTGCACACAGGCCTACACATTGGGATTTCACTGTAAATATAGATAAGTGATTAAATTAGAACAATAGAGCACAATTTGCTACGAGACTTTGAGGATTTGACAATATACTCATTTGTTGTTAGGCCTTGACCAGTCCTGTACAGAAACCCCACCACTGTCTTCTAAAGTCAAAACTAATTGAACTTACATTGCAACTTAATAAAATAAAAATATAAAAGTACAGGGTGTGCGGTAGTATACTTGTTTGTACTTGTACTGTTTGTACTACTACTTGTTTGGGTTTTGAAAACAATAGTTTTGGAATAGTTTTTTTCTTGTTGTTTCTTCACCAGAGCTGGTTCTATGTTACTGAAATAATATGGAGCAATCATATAATAATGCCTCTGCTGCATGCAGTAACACTTCATTAATATCCACTTATTCAATATTATTAGACTGTACATAATATTATCCAGATAGTCAGATACTCCATATTGGATATAAATATTCATATATTAAATATGAAGCTTACAAAGCAATCTCACAGTTAGCAGTTTATTTCTAGAATGTTGCATAGAGCATGACCTGGGGGAGGAGTCAGAGAGGGTGGAGCACATGCAGCAGTTTGTTATGATTGGTGGCTGATGATTCTATTGTTACACTCTTTGGCCAATCAGCACCAAGCTGATAGTAGTTCCACCTCAGGCTCTCTAGTATAAGAAGAGTTTGTAGTTGTCCGTTCAGGATATCAATACTTTCTGATCTCATCTGACTGTGGACTCCAGGTTTGAAGTGAAGATGGACTCTCTCAACGCCACCTCAAATGATTCTGCTCAACAGGGAGGACCCGATGATCACCAAGACCTCTGTAAGTTATACTTACTGTGTCTATATGGATATACAGTATGCCATAAGGATGTTTTTTTTTATCTAGTCATTTGTTTGTTTTGATTTGTTTTAGCATTGACTACCAGTTTTGTGTCTTTTCTAGAATATAAAACGATTGTGGAATCGAAATATAAATGGATGCTAAATTGATAATTGGGTACATTAACTCTACACTAGTTTTTGCTATTTTAAGTCCAGGAAGGCCTCTAAACAACATTTCCTTTTTCTTTCCAATTCAGTGTTGCATCAGTCTGGCTTCCCTGTTCTACCAGAGGTGAATGAACAAAGAAACTTGGCTAAGCAAAAATGCCACTGCTGTGATCAGTGTGGAAAACGCTTCCCTAAAATGTCCAAACTTAAAACACACCAGAGAATTCACACTGGAGAGAAACCCTATGGATGTGATCAGTGTGGACAACACTTCCCTACAATGGGAAATCTTAAATCACACCAGAGGATTCACACTGGAGAAAAACCCTATGGATGTGATCAGTGTGGACAACACTTCTCTACAATGGGAAATCTTAAATCACACCAGAGGATTCACACTGGAGAAAAACCCTATGGATGTGATCAGTGTGGACAACACTTCTCTCAAATGGCACACCTTAAAAGCCACCAGAGAATTCACACCGGAGAGAAGCCCTATGGATGTGATCAGTGTGGCCACCACTTCTCTCAGTTGTCCGACCTTAAAAAACACCAGAGAATTCACAATGGAGAGAAACCCTATGGATGTGATCAGTGTGGACAACACTTCTCTCAAATGTCCAGCCTTAAAAGCCACAAGAAAATTCACACTGGAGAGAAACCCTATGGATGTGATCAGTGTGGACAACACTTCTCTCAAATGTCCAGCCTTAAAAGCCACAAGAAAATTCACACTGGAGAGAAACCATATGGATGTGATCAGTGTGGACAACACTTCTCTGACAAGTCCAACCTGAAAAGCCACCAGAAAATTCATACTGGAGAGAAACCCTATGGATGTGATCAGTGTGGACAACACTTCTCTGAAATGTCCAGCCTTAAAAGCCACCAGAGAATTCACACAGGAGAGAAACCCTATGGATGTGATCAGTGTGGGCAACACTTCCCTACAATGGGAAATCTTAAATCACACCAGAGGATTCACACTGGAGAAAAACCCTATGGATGTGATCAGTGTGGACAACACTTCTCTCAAATGGCACACCTTAAAAGCCACCAGAGAATTCACACCGGAGAGAAACCCTATGGATGTGATCAGTGTGGCCACCACTTCTCTCAGTTGTCCGACCTTAAAAAACACCAGAGAATTCACAATGGAGAGAAACCATATGGATGTGATCAGTGTGGACAACACTTCTCTGACAAGTCCAACCTGAAAAGCCACCAGAAAATTCATACTGGAGAGAAACCCTATGGATGTGATCAGTGTGGACAACACTTCTCTGAAATGTCCAGCCTTAAAAGCCACCAGAGAATTCACACAGGAGAGAAACCCTATGGATGTGATCAGTGTGGGCAACACTTCTCTCAAATAGCAAACCTTAAAAGACACCATAGAATTCACACTGGAG
The DNA here is from genome assembly GCF_951216825.1 of Electrona antarctica. Classification (NCBI taxonomy): domain Eukaryota; kingdom Metazoa; phylum Chordata; class Actinopteri; order Myctophiformes; family Myctophidae; genus Electrona; species Electrona antarctica. The sequence goes on from NW_027637272.1 coordinate 36,455, forward strand.
AGAAACCATATGGATGTGATCAGTGTGGTCACCGCTTCTCTCAAATGACACACCTTAAAAGCCACCAGAGAATTCACACTGGAGAGAAACTCAAATGATCATGATGTGTGTGGAAAAGCCTTTGGTATATATATTTTTTGTGACCATACAGCTGTATGTATAGATCGATTTTGTTTAACTTGTTAATGGGTTTTCTTATTGGACATTTTTCAAGACATTTTAAATTAGACACATTGTCTGTGACAGGGAAGAAATTAGTGCACATAATCACGTTTTGTGTTGTAAGTATGGATGAAAAAAAAGTGTTACAAAATACATATTGTGTATGTTCTTATATATTATGGCTACAGCCATTGGTCAAATATATGAAAGGGGTATTTCACAGTTTGGGGCCATTTTAACAGAAGTCCATATACAAGCTTCCCATTGTATTTTCAAACACCATTTTAACCATGTTAGATTCATTGAACATATCCTGACGAAGACCCGAAGGGGTCGAAATGTTGTATCCTCTTCTCCATGAAATAAAAATGTTTAGCTCAAGGCCGGTGTGCGAACTACATCTCCTTTCATCAGATTAATTGAAAACACCCGTATTCTGGTGACTGATTGTCATAATGTTTGCGGGTGAGTGGTTTTTATTACTTTAAATTCATTTTTTGGTACAATACTTTTTCTACTTGATGAGGCTCTTTTTATTTCCTTTTTTTTAATATTTTTTATTTTATGTTTGACATTGCACTTTGACATCACAAGATGTATTCTCTCTCTTTCCTACTCAGATCATGTTCTCAAATGGCCAATTATCTGGTTACCATTTCAGATTTGTCTCCATTCCAACTGAGAGAGAGAAATTAGCACACATTTATGAATATAGGCCTAATGTATTTTATAGTGATATATGTGGTGTGGTCTCGTGGATATATAGTCCATAGCCATATATTTGCAATATTCTGTTAATAATTACACTATATTTTGGTCACGGTGCTAAGATGATCATGGTTGGTGAGAGACATGTCTCCAACATGTCTCTGAGAGCAATCACCTCGGAGGTTCTCAGTGAAGTACCCTGGGGCTAGGCATTGTTCTAAACTGTCTGGGGTGTAGGAGACAACATTAGTATTCTTTTGTCTCAAAGAAACCTTCAAGGATGTTTGTGAGAGACAGCTATCTCTCTGCCAAACGCTGTATGTAAATCTTAACCACACCTATAATTCAACTCTGTCTATGCAAAAGTACTATACATCATGTCATGTTGTAAATGAAAGGGTTCAGTTTTAACTGGCCGCGTGCTGCCCAGGTCTCTGCCCAGGTCGGAATGTTGTCACTGATGGGCTCGTTAACAGTCTATTCAACTACTAGTTAAGTTGTTGTGGATTACTCTCCTCACACTCTGATACAGCAGGACATGGAGAGGTTAACCATAGTTGTTACAGCTCAGTAGAGTTTAATTTCCCTTACCAAGTGAGGAATATAGTCACGATAGTCAAAGCAAAGAGATTTAATGATGGCTACATGTCAATTTGCCATTTTGGATATTTTTGATAAAATAATGATGATTAATGGTTAATGATTTTAACTATTTTAGAGTGGTTTATTGGGTATTTTTTCCACCTCTCATACCAAACGTCTTGTAGCCTACAACTGTAATACAAATAAAGTCAATTTATGTCAATAAACAGTCTAGTAAACAAAGCCAAGTGAAACTGTAAGTCAATGCACGTGAGCTGCAATTGGCCACGGCCCTCATCAAGTCACCTTTCACGCAATGTGGCCCTTGCCCCAAAATGAGTTTGACACCCCTGGTGTAGCTCATGTTATCTTCTCTGTCTTCAGACTGCCTTATGGTGTGCCACACTGGACGGGTTGTCCAGTTAGGTGTTACACGGAGGGCTTGAAGAAGGCCATATGGCCAATAAATGCAGAAGCTGCGCTAGCCTCGTCCTCAACGTCTCCAAGTACTTCCAAGGTCGATCGTGGACTTCAGCACATAATGGGAGGCGAGCTCCCCGTGCTTGTTCGGCAGCCTGATGACAGGAGGTGTCGTCAGGCTGGTCTCAGAACTTTGCTCTTCCCTGAACGCACATGTGGATTATACCAGCCAGGGACAAGTGACTTGGATTTACCTCTCCTTTGAACCTACCTGTGGATTATACCAGTTACAAGGTATCTTTTTCTTTGTAGTACCTCATGGACCTAATCTGCATATTTTACCAGTGTCAGTCTTTTTATGTAGAATATGCTTGACACGGACTGACATTTGTGCACGCTGACTTTTTGTCTTTAATGTCAAGTATATGATGCACCGTATACTCCTGCTGCTATGCTCATGCACCTTTATACATCATCTCAGGTTTATATGTGAATATGTAGATTTTATTTTTGTGTAACTTTGTTTCTTTTCTTGATCTCCTTTCCCCCTTGCCCTCTTCCCCCCGGCCCCCTATGAAAAAACACAAATGCACAAAAACAAATTTCACCCACCCACCCTTTTAAAGGGTGGGTGGGTGAAATAAAGTGAGTGGCAAAGTGAGTTTAACGTTGTTGCATGCAATCAGACAGGACTTTTCTGTTTGGTTGTATGCATTGGCTGTCAAGGCCAGAAAGCAGTTCCCACATAGTTGTTTCTAGTTGTCTAGTATTGTCTCATTTTGCATAATGAGTACTCTTGCTTTTGATGTCATCACTGAGCACATCACTGAGTATGTTAATGTGCATCTGTTTATCTGGTGGTGATAAGCATACATTTTGCATTGGCTGTGTTGGTGTTTATCTGTAGTCTACCAAGCTGTAGACTCTGAACATTTATTTCTTGTTTTAAGATGCATTTGTTTCTCTGGCACAAAAAGGGTAAATTAAAAACGGCAAACACTAAAAAAACATATTGGTATCAGTATTGGTTAAATTGTTATTTACAAAGGAATCGGCCAAGAATTCAGAAGAGCGAGGTGAATTTCCTGGCTGACCGGGTCGGCCGACCCCTGGTCCAGGGGCCGACCCCTGGCCAACCTCGCTCCTTCTGAATTCTTGGCCGATTGTAAATAACAATTTAATAAATACTGATACCAATATGTTAAATAATGTTTGCTGTTTGTATTCACCTCGCCCTCCCTCCAAGAATTTCCATATTGGTGCATCCCTACTTTACAGTGTTGCATACCTGTTACTTGCACTTTATAAAAAAATAGTTTTATTGAATGAAATTATTGTATTTTCTATCAATATTTGCATGTTTACTGTATCTCACTTACAGGTCAATTATATCTCAAATGAGAGTTATTGGAGATCTCACCTACGTCTCGTTTATGTCTCACTGTAATCTCATCCAAAGCTACTCAATTGTTTATGGCTCCATGAGCATGGGACTCGAGCCAATAGAGAGATCTCGCCTACGTCTCGTTTCTGTCTCACTGTAATCTCAACCAAAGCTACTCAATTGTTTATGGCTCCATGAGAATGGGACTCGAGCCAATAGAGAGATCTCACCTATGTCTCATTTCTGTCTCACTGTAATCTCAACCAAAGCTACTCAATTGTTTATGGCTCCATGAGAATGGGACTCGAGCCAATAGAGAGATCTCATTTCTGTCTCACTGTAATCTCAACTAAAGCTAGTCAGTTGTTGCTTGTGGCTCCATAAGAATGGGACACTAACGAGACTTAAAGTAGCCAATAGAGAGATCTCCTCTACGTCTCTCACTATAATCTCAATATAATCTCAAATAAAGCTCCCCTTATTGCTCCTAAGGGATTTTAGGAGCAGTAAACGAGACATAAGTGGTCTACAAATGAAACACAAATGAGAAACAAAATGTTTAGCTCCTTTCTGTCTCAGAAGCAATAGATCAGCTTTAAATGAGACATAGATTTTTCCTCTGGGAGTAGCTGCACCGATATGGAAATTCTTGGCCGATACCGATTTTTAAAATAACAATTTAGCCGTTGTTTTTATTCCCCCATTTTGTGCCAGGGAAATAAATACAACTTCTACTACAATAAATAAGAATCTACAGCTTGGTAGGCTGCAGATAACCAACCCACCAACATAGAATCTACAGCTTGGTAGGCTGCAGATAACCAACCCACCAACATAGAATCTACAGCTTGGTAGGCTGCAGATAACCAACCCACCAACATAGAATCTACAGCTTGGTAGACTACAGATAACCAACCCACCAACATAGAATCTACTACAGCTTGGTAGGCTGCAGATAACCAACACACCAACATAGAATCTACTACAGCTTGGTAGACTACAGATAACCAACCCACCAACATAGAATCTACAGCTTGGTAGGCTGCAGATAACCAACACACCAACATAGAATCTACTACAGCTTGGTAGACTACAGATAACCAACCCACCAACATAGCCAACGCAAAATGTATCCTTATCAACAACGGGTAAATATCGGCTATACTGCCATAATGTCAGTTTTATTTAAGTTTTTTTTTTTTTAAACTTGTGAAATGGGACATTCTGCTTAAGTACTTTTACTTTAAATAAATGTATTTGATACCAATACTTTTGAATTCTGGACTTGTACTTGTAACGGAGTAGTTCTACATTGCAGTATTGTTAAAAGTAGTAAAAAAAAAGGTTTTTCTTTTTCCACTACTGTGGAAATGAACATGTTGATAGGCACAGAATGCCATCAACTACCACTTGAGTCCTTTTTGGGATTTGGCTATAGAAAGAAAGAAAGAAAGAACTACAAGCCTGTTGTCTGCTTGTGAATAATGTCTGATGTTGCTATTAGACATCTAATTAAAACTGTATAAAAAGTCTTGAAGATGACAAGCTGTCATGGTTTATATTTAGAACTACTGTAATGTCCATAAAGTAGTTGTGAGAAGCTTGAGATTGCAGGAATGGCCAAGCTAAGAGCTAATAATAACTAAGGAGTTGGCTAAATGTCCTTAAATGCCTGCGATGACTGGCAGCCACACGCCTGTATGGAGAAGACGAAGCTTCCTTCCTGTATGTCTGAACTGAGACTGAACACTTTGTTCCAGTTCCAATTTTGTCTCCAAAGCTCAATGGAATGATCAGATTAAGATCAGTTAAGATCAGATTAATTCAGTGTGTAAGAAAACAAAGCCAAGAATCTACTTCCTACTGTAGTAAAATGCACTTGTCTTAGATAGCAGAAAAATATAAAGTGTACTATTAACAATATGAGCAGCCTTGACACTTTGAGGAATTCTCAAGGGAGTTTCAATCTAAACTCCCTTGCAAATTCATGCCAAAATTAATAAACCAAAAGCCAAATCTTGGTGATTTCTCACGAGTTCCTCCCTAGGGGACATGGGGAGAACATGCAAACCCCACACAGAAAGGCCCCACCTCAGGTATGGGCACTGATGACGCGGAGGAGGAGACACACCGCCAGCACCCACAGCGTCCCGAGCGGGAATCGAACCCAGGACCTTCTAGCTGTGAGGCGACAGCACTACCAACTGAGCCACCGTGCCCCCTCAACAACAATCAGCATTCTGATAAACTGATGCCATTCCACATTGACCCATGAAAGCCTTGCGGCCAGCCTGGACGACCACAACGGACTGAGACATGTGCTTCAACGGTCTTCTCCTTGTTCCATCACTCAAGTCTCGCCCAAGAGTGACTGATGGTTGTGATTGAAGGGACTATGAGATCATCAGAGGTTGTACGTGCAGCCCCAGGGTTTCATAGGCTCCAGGTGATTTAATTGAAATTCAGTTAATTTAGTTCCTTCTTTTTGTTGTTCTGTTGATTTGACATCAACACACATCACCTGCCATTGATTGCCAGTGACACTGACCACCCTGAATGCCAAAAAAGTGTTCATTTACAGTACTGTACAATTGTGGCCATGAGTATTTCCGTTATTTGATATTTTATATCTACTCCGCCATATTAGAGGCAGATATTGTACTTTTTCTCCACAATTATTTTGTCAGTTACTACTTACTTTACAGATTTAACGGAAAATAATTAACTCAAAATATACATTAGCCGATTTGACAAGCTCACAATGCGACGTGAGCTTGTCGATCTGCTATTTTCAGTGAAAGCTTTCAAAAGTGATGAACACAATGCATTAATAATGACTAAAAAGACCAAGACTAATGATAAATTAGTATTATTAATTATTAACTTTTAAGCTTTCGTTTGAAATGTACATTCTACCCATTCTACATTCTGTGGAATAATTATTTGTATCAATCAAACAATCAATCAATCAGTCAATCAATCAATCAATCAATCAATTAATCAATCAATCAATTAATGAATAAAGTCAATACAAACTGGAATGATGAGAATAGGGGCTGTGGCTGGAATCCATATTGAATGGGTGGGTTTTGACAGTGGTTTGAATATTTGAGGGTGAGGGCTTCTCTGGGAGTATTGGGGAGTGCATTCCATGGGGTTCTTTCGCCAAGGAGGTTGGCGTCACTAGGCCTGAGGGCTTTTATGTTTGGTTCTGTAAGTGTATTTTGATAGCAATACTTTTGTAACTTTTAAGAAGTTTTCAATGCAGGATTTTTACAAATATTGACATGAACAATCAATGACATGAACAATCAATCAATGACATGAACAATCAAAGTTTGGTCTAGATTTCTCTCAGCTCTGAGGAGATGAACCTGCCATCACTCATGTGATGACATTTGATCAGCTTTACTTTTATCTCAGCCTTTAGCTTATGTGCTACTTGTGTTTAAGCCTTGAACATCAGACTCTCGATCCCACTCTTGAAGCAGTATTGAATGAATAGGACCTTTTTTCTCTCAGGTAATATTATGTTCATGATATAAAAATAAAACACATTTCAGACATGAACATACCTCGTAGATGTGTTTATTGTATAGCAGTAGACATTTCTAACACCATTAACAACATGGTTTATATATGTAGTACAGTATGCACCTGAAATGATCAATGCTATTTTTGAAACAAAGTCAGACTGGGAAAACTTTAAAAGGCCTAATTTGACATTATTAATATTATGAATACAGTTCAAGAACTGCAGTAGAATAGTATGTTGCATTGTATTTTGTATAGCATGTATATTTTGCGAACATTCAACTTGGCGTATGTACCATTTTTATGATGCATATTGTGTCACATTTCCTGGCTAAATTGACTACTGGCAGCATTGCAAAGAAATGCTTTAGGCCTACAGTGGAGCTGTGACTTGGTTGGTGAAAAACCAAATACAGAAAGGGATATTGCTGTTGTTAGTTTGGACTCTCTCCTGTGACCAATCCGGTGTTGGTTAAACCACAGGTCAACCGCCACCACGAATCACTGAATCACTAAGCCACTCCACCACGGCAAGGTCACAGCAAAAGGAGTGGAAGTGGCCCTTAAAAGGGCCGGGCGGAGGGGGGGGGGGGGGGGGGGGGGGTGGTACAGGGTCTTGAGCTCTCACAGTGACATGAGGGAAAAGTACTTTGCCACAGCAGACAACCGTTCCTCCATGATCTCCTCCTTCTCCTCCAGAAGGGCCTGCCATTCATCCTCATTGATCCTCAACTGCTCCTCCTCACTGCACTCCTCTGACAGAGTCTCCTCCACCTTACTGAGAGAAAAGAACTCCTCCACATGAGACTCCCATTCCTCCATCCTCTCCTCAAACTCTTCCACAATGGCCTGCCACTCATCCTCCTTGATCCTCCATCTCTCCTCCCTGCACTCCTCCGTCTCCGCCAGGTCTGAGTGGTCGACCACAGCATTGAAACTACCAGAGTAATAACTTTGTGTCACCGCCATCATAATGGATAGGCTAGGTCTTCTCCTGCTAAGGTTCTGAGCTGTACTCTCTCTCCCAAAGAAAGAAGTGATGTGTAACAGCCGTGTACAGCCAGGCTTTATTCTGTTGGTCGCCCGTTGCCCATTGGCTGATGCCTAGCAACGGGTTTGTACCAGAACGCTCTGACGTCACCCATATCAACAAACAGCTGCAGGTGTACCACGCGAGATATCATAGCCTACTCCTCTGACAGAGTCTCCTCCACCTTACTGAGAGAAAAGAACTCCTCCACATGAGACTCCCATTCCTCCATCCTCTCCTCAAACTCTTCCACAATGGCCTGCCACTCATCCTCCTTGATCCTCCATCTCTCCTCCCTGCACTCCTCCGTCTCCGCCAGGTCTGAGTGGTCGACCACAGCATTGAAACTACCAGAGTAATAACTTTGTGTCACCGCCATCATAATGGATAGGCTAGGTCTTCTCCTGCTAAGGTTCTGAGCTGTACTCTCTCTCCCAAAGAAAGAAGTGATGTGTAACAGCCGTGTACAGCCAGGCTTTATTCTGTTGGTCGCCCGTTGCCCATTGGCTGATGCCTAGCAACGGGTTTGTACCAGAACGCTCTGACGTCACCCATATCAACAAACAGCTGCAGGTGTACCACGCGAGATATCATAGCCTACTCCTCTGACAGAGTCTCCTCCACCTTACTGAGAGAAAAGAACTCCTCCACATGAGACTCCCATTCCTCCATCCTCTCCTCAAACTCTTCCACAATGGCCTGCCACTCATCCTCCTTGATCCTCCATCTCTCCTCCCTGCACTCCTCCGTCTCCGCCAGGTCTGAGTGGTCGACCACAGCATTGAAACTACCAGAGTAATAACTTTGTGTCACCGCCATCATAATGGATAGGTCTTCTCCTGCTAAGGTTCTGAGCTGTACTCTCTCCCAAAGAAAGAAGTGATGTGTAACAGCCGTGTACAGCCAGGCTTTATTCTGTTGGTCGCCCGTTGCCCATTGGCTGATGCCTAGCAACGGGTTTGTACCAGAACGCTCTGACGTCACCCATATCAACAAACAGCTGCAGGTGTACCACGCGAGATATCATAGCCTACTAGTTATTGTGATTTGGGTAGGTGCCTTTCACGATGTGTTTTCCACAGTAATGGATGTTTAGCATTTCAGTCAGCAGAGATTTGTTGCTTAGGGCTTGTGAGCGGAAAACATTATTTTTCTCAAATCAGCTTGAATAGACCTGTGCCAACAAATATGCTAACTAGCTGCTAAACATTCTTGTCCTATGGTGTGCATTAGATAACGGTCATATAAAGTCATTTAAATGTCAGTGCTATTTTGTGTATATATAATCAACTGCATGGACAAACAACAGCCATGTCCAGGTAATCACAAGTGCTTGTCATGCCTTGATGTATCATGGGTTAGATAGCCAAGGAAATAGACAAGATAAAAGCCAGTAATCTTTGGGCCAGGTGTAACTGTCATACCACAATATTACGTGTATAATGTGCCGTAAATGAGAAAATATAAGTGTTCCCACTTTACCTGTATTCACATTCACAATGCATATTATGTACAAATGTATTTATTAATATTAACTAAGTTGATTTTCACAAACATGTACTGTATTGACAAGTTTGGCGAGTCAATTCGGTGTGGCAAGGACTCCTGATAGCATCAACATCAATGGCCATTCAGACAGGCTATAAAGGTACTTAAAAGTACCAGTCATGCTGTCATGCTGCTTCATCATGTAAACATATTCAACTACAATTCTCTACGGGACATGCAACAATTTGATGGTGGCCAAACCATCTTGTAAATAACACAAAAAACAATGTGTGGAACTAAAATTAACATCTCAATATTAAATGTACTTAAAAGCCTTGAGTTAAAAACACTAGAGGTGTAAATAAACTAAGCTTTTTTGTATGCAGTCTCTGTTCTGAGATGAGAGATTCAGCACCATGGACAGTGTCATGGACAGAGCAGAATTGTGTTCACTGTGAGGATTTCACAGAGAACTTTCTTTTTCAGTTCATCATTACAGCAAGGTCTGTTCCATGTTGAAAAGCTCATTCCAGTTGAACTTATTTTAACATACTATGCAACAATATGAATCAGACCACAGAGTCTACTGATGACTTTAAAACACATCAGCCTGGATCAAATAGCACATGGCAACACAGGTCTTACAGTTTTTCAGGTAGTCCTCTCAGGGTCTCTCTACATTTTCAGAGCATTCCTTGCCAGAAGTGTGTGCATAGTTTAGAGATCAAAGTCGTACGATTTGTCACACACCTCCGTGAAATTTGTTCCCCGCATTTGACCCATCTCTTGGAGCGGTGAGCCGCAGCCAAGGAGCGGTGAACTGCAGCCGTGCTGGGGAATCTGATTAGTTGATTTAACCCCCCAATCCAACCCTTTGATGCTGAATACCAAGCAGGGAGGCGTTGGGTCCCATTTCTACAGTCTTTGGTATGAGACAGCCGGGGCTCGCACCCCGACCTCCCAGTTTCAGGGCACACACTCTAGCCACAAGGCCACTATCTGGTCAAAGACAGAAATGGATTCCTACCACATGCCTTTAATGCCATATTGACATCCTTTAACCTACATGTGACATCAGACGTGTGACAAATTAAATTAAAAAAATATATAAAATGTCTTAATAAGGTGTTGGGCCACCAGGAGCTGCCAGAGCAACTTCAATGCACTTGACTTTGGCCTAGATTCTACAAGTCTAGAACTATACAGGAAGAATGAAAATATTCCCTGATTTGGTGTTTTGATGATTGTGGTGGAGAGCTCCATGTGTCACAACACGTTAGTCCAAAATCTGCCAGAGGGGTTCAATTGGGTGAGGTCTGGTCACTGTAAAGTTATAGAATATGACCCTTTACACCCAAATGTATGATTGACTATACCTTTTGCTGTTTGCATTTCTATCTAATGAAGTATTCAATCAATCAATTCACATCACTTTTATACCCATCAAACCGTTCAGTGACCCCTCATGGCCTGTAGATGGTGGCATTTTCAAGATTCCACTCACATCAGGATAGAAATGTTTCATCATAATAAAAGTGATCACTCAGAATAACTATTAGTTTTTTGTTTATTAATCTTATGGGCTTTTCTGAGCCTTTATTTGATAGGTACAGTGGAGAGAACAGAAAACATCGAGCAGGGGAGTGACATGCAGCAAACGGTCCAGAATATAGGTAAGTACTGTACACAGCCAGACCAGTATCATGTGTTGGATTTAGCAACTCTTCTAGAGCAGGCATGCTCTACAATAGTATTTATTAAATAATACAAAAGTATATATCTTAGCTTTTTGCTATAAACATGATAGTGATGACAGATGTATTCATTGTTATAATGTTGTGTGTAGTCTAGTCATCTTGGTTGTGTTAATGGTTTCTGTGCTGTTTAGTCTGCCATCTATTGTCAGATTGAGGTAATGGTTTCTACTTTATCACATAATGACATTCCTCATGTAATCTCAAATCTACTTTGTGACCTAATATACTGTTTTCCAAAAGATTACTTTTTTACACCAACACTGGATATTTTCAAATACCAGATTGTCCTAATCTTGCTCTCCTCTTTGTCTCACAGTTGTGTCCTCTGAAAATGTGCTCTGTGGTGTTCCAGTCAGGAGGTGTGGGAGTCGTTCTCTCAGTCAAGGAAGTGGAGGAGATCAAATCAGAAACGTTCCAGGTGTGTAACGGTTGCTGAACACTTATGTGAGGGTAGCCTCGGAGTAGCCTCAGAGTTTTCTCTGAGTTTTCTTCAATTTCTGAAAAATGTAAAATTTGTTTTTCCATTTCCTGAAAAATGAAGATTTTGGAGTTAAGAGGTTTCCTCCCGACAGCAGAGATAACATAAATAAATACTGAAACCAGATACATTCATTTCCATTTTAGGGAGGGGTCCATTTGGTTATACCAAGTCTGGACTAAGACAACTGTAGATTTAGTCTGCTAAAATCTTCTGATATTTACTCGACTGAAACTAGACTGACACTAAAACATTTCAGATGACTTAAATCTGAACTGTCAAAATAAACACTAGGGCCAAGGAGAGTGAATTAGAACATGGGTCGGTTAGAGATGTCTCGCGTTATGTCATTTATTTGTATTTTAATTTTGTTTTGTTATATCAATCATCTGGAGTACACCCTGGATTATAACTTCACTGACAATCAGGTGCGCACGCACGCACGCACGCACGCACGCACGCACGCACAAGCTGTAGATTCTTGACTCAGCCTCAGCCTCCCCTTGCAAGTTCCTTTACTCTGTCCTCTACCATGAGCAGGGGTGAGGTGAGGCCAAGTAGTAACCTGACCAGTTTGTTTTTGTGAGAGGTCTGGTCTGTTCTTAACGCCTTTGTGGTGCTATGGTACAACGAGGTGCATGCGTAGTCAGAGGGACATTGGGTGAGTGCTCCTGCTCGTGCCCTCAGTGTGAATTCCATTACTGACCACCAGGCAGATCCCAAATAGAAATTACATTTGTTGCCTTTTTTTTTCCTCCTTCACTTGAAACGTTACCAGGTAGGTAATTTATTCTTTCCTTGTGATAACAATGTCACCCACTTTGACCGTGAGGTCTTTGGCCTGGCAGAGGTTATAATTCTGGACCCAAAAAAGAATGGACTCGGTTTTTGCCCCAATGATAGTTTGTTATGAGTGAGGAGGTGCAGATTTGACAGAGTTCAGGGCTGAAGGCTTTTTCAGAGCAATAAAACAATATGAAATAAAAGCACAAAAACATTAACCTGCACAAAGTGAGTCAGGTAAAACTTCACAATACAAAGCGCTGGGGGTAAAAAACGACGTCACCTGTCGTTTTGAGTCTGGTCTTCATGGGTACAACCAGAAGACATGGGAGATCTAATACAGTGCAATATGAGTGCAATACATCTGGGATATAGTGTAATGCTTTATAAGTTCTTAAAAAGGATTTTGGAATCTATTCTGGATGTAATTGGCAGCCAGTTAAGTAACCAAATGGACCCGTAAGGTCCTTAATTAACCCTGGGATTGTACTGTGTACGACTGTACGTATAAGCTTTCATCATAGAGCACTTTAATTACAGTTGTGACTTACGTTTCATTAACCAGGCTGAGCACCACAGCATCTTGACATTCAGTAGTATAATAATAGCCTATTAAAAACCAGTCAGCTGTTTCTTCCTAACGGGAAATCTCCCCCCCCACACCAGTGCTGCTAGGAAATCTTAGATACATCAGATATAATTATAGGGAGGAACCCACATTGTTTCAGGTAAAGCTATGAGGAACCAACGCATTAAGAGAGCATATATAAACGCAAGTGATGTCTGATATACAGCACAGACTGAGGAGCAGGACTGACTGACTTTGACTTCTCACCTAGACAGGCTGCACACAGGTAAGCATACAGGGAACACATAGAAATACAGTAGAATAGAATAAAATAACAAAATAGTCACAGCTGTTTATTCACATGACATTAAGAAGCGAGGTATAGCCTATGCAACCTGCTCACACAAACGTGTGTGTGTGTGTGTGTGTGTGTGTGTGTGTGTGTGTGTGTGTGTGTGTGTGTGTGTGTGTGTGTGTGTGTGTGTGTGTGTGTGTGTGTGTGTAGTATACATACATAGAGAGAAATGTGATTGGATTATACATTGACTGACTGTAGTGTAGACTGTATTATATATATATATATATATATATATATATATATATAAAATACATGCACTATAGGAAAGATTGGATTCTTAGTTTTCTATGTCCATACCTGTCTGATCATTGCACCTGCTAGATACCAGCTATATGTAATTAACAAATGTTATACTAATAGTATCTTCTCTTTCCAGTGTCATTAACTCAGCATCAGTATGGCCGTCAGTTCACTGCTTGTGATTGTGATTGCTTTCCTGTCTTCAGCATGGGCCGGTGAGTACCTGTGTGTGTGTGTGCACGCGCGTGTGTGTGTATGTGTGTGTGTCTGTGTGTGTGACTGTGTGTGTGTGTGTGCGTGCGTGCGTGTGTGTGTTGTTAATAATCTATCCTTTCTATCAATTATTTCAAAGTCAAACTAGCTTGGCATACATTACTGTCAAAACAGAAATGAAAAAACAAAAGAAACAGATTCAAGTAAAACACTGCATTTGTGTACGTTTTATTTACGTAAGATAACTTTGGTGTCTGTCTGTCTGTCTGTCTGTCTGTCTGTCTGTCTGTCTGTCTGTCTGTCTGTCTGTCTGTCTGTCTGTCTGTGTCTCTCTCTCTCTTTCTCTCTCTCTCTCTCTCTCTCTCTCTCTCTCTCTCTCTCTGTCTCTCTCTCTCTCTCTCTCTCTCTCTCTCTCTCTCTCTCTCTCTCAGACAACGCGACATACAGCTACTCTCTAGCAGTGGGTAGTGGGTCAGGTTCCTCCTACGAGTCAAAGGCGGAGGGAGTCGAGGGACAGATCACAGCCATCAGGATCTTCGAGAACAACAACAACTACCTCAGAGGGTATGTGTACAGTTCAATTGTCAACCGTAGAAGCATATTATTTTCCTGTATTATTAAGACAATTAGGCATTTGGCAGACAGAAAGCTGAACAGTCTCGCTGGTGACAATAGTCAATTTACAAGCACTGCAATGCATTTCTGTCAGTAGTTTAGCTATTTTCTGCATGTCACATCCAGTAAATCAGGCAATACCCAGACTAAGGAGGTTAAAAATAGAAGAGATATATTGATAAGAAGCAGCCCTGAAGTTCCTTTAGTGTCTACTAGTGTGTGACTATTTTGGTATGTTGATAAGAAACAAAGATGACACTTACAGAAATGATGAGCGTGAAGATGAGTTGACTGACACGACATCTAGGCAAGTTGTAAAACTTGTCTAGATGTCCGTGTCTATACGTTACGCAATATCTAATTAGCAGAGCCTTAGATATAGACAGAGTTACGCAAACTGCGTTCACTTCATGGGGCCAGTCCAATAATGGCGGCTCTCCTACATAGACTTCTATTGAGAATGGGGACAACCAACTGGGACAAGTCCTGGACCGGAAGTAGGCAGAAATGCATTGGACTCATGCAACAGCCCATGCTTTAATGAACATAAATCCCTTTATTTTAGATTGTTTTGTAGTAATAGTACAACATAAACATTAAAGAGACTTGAGTTGTTACTGTACAATACTTTAAAACAGTTGTCATGTTGCACACATGCTTAAAATAGCTCTTATTTGCGCCGCCCTCGTTGAAAACAATGTATTTCCAACTCCAGCTTGGCTCAGTTCAGGGCTGCATGAACAGCGCTCGAGCGCTCGGTTTACGCCCCCTCTATATCGTAACTCTTCTATTAGATGGCTCTGTTAATTAGTATCTAATCTGAAAAATAAATGTGTCTCACAATGAATCCCTGGCACATCATTAGTCATTTAGCAGTCATAGGAGGCCTTAGCTATGTTTACCAGTTTCAATTGAAACGGGCCTCCACCCTCCAAGCTCCAACTGAACGTCAGGCGTCAGTCAACCCCCGCCACTCTTGGCCCTCTCTATCTCTCTCTGGCTCGCTGCCTTGCTCTCTCCCACAATGTTAAGTTACACGTATTTTATGTAAATAAGCTTGGTAAAATGTGCAGCATTGGGAGGTAAAGGGGAGACACTTTAATTTGTGAAGGGACGACAGGATGAGGAGAGGTGTTGTTGTTGCTAATTGTTGAGAGTAATGGCTGCGTGTGATATTGAACAGTCAAACTATTTGTATCAATACGGCTGTATCAACAAAATAATTATGTCATAGGTATATATGGGGGCCTCATATTCTGACAGCAGTAATGAATAAACAAGTGGAGGGGGTCAGTGTCTCGCGATAAATCTTACATACAGCTCAGTGTTGTCATGTTTTCTCTGAACCTGAACTGCAACTGTATGCTTTCATGTTTTATACTGTACCTTTATTTAATGAAAGCTGACAGCATTTGGCAACAAACCTGTTTTCTTTCAATCACTCCCTCTCTCTCTCTCTCACTCACTCACTCACTCACTCACTCACTCACTCACTCACTCACTCACTCACTCACTCACTCACTCACACACACACACACACACACACACACACACACACACACACACACACACACACACACACACACACACACACACACACACACACACACACACACACACACACACACACACACACACACAGGTTGCAGTTTCAGTACGATGGCATCTGGAGTGCGCAGGTCGGCGCTAACGGTGGCAACACAGTAGAGATGGAGCTCCGTACTGGCGAGTTCGTTACTCAGATTTCTGGGAAATGGCATTCCAGTCACTACATCTATCAGGTCAGAACCTAAAAACTAAAGAAATAACAAAAACTACAATTGACAAAACACTTTTTTTTTTAACGGAAACTAAAACCACAGAGAAAATGTCCTTAGTTTTAGTCTTAGTAAAATAGTGAAAATCAACAAGCATTGCATTTAATTGAATTGAATTGAACTACTTTTCTGAGCCTTTGGAATTTCACCCTTGACTAGTACCCCATATTACAATAAAACACGAAAACTAATTAAAAAAAAAACTATAAGTAAACCTTTTAAAAACTAAAACTAAATTAAACTAGAAAACCAGGTTAAATACCAATTAAAACTAAACTGAAACCATAAAGACAAAATTAAATGAAAGTAAAAGTGAATGATGTACAGTGCACAGCTAGTCCAAACATATTGGTATGGATAAACCTACCCAATCTATTTCATGACACTGAGACCCCTTTTCCACCGGTTGGTTTCTGGTCTTAGTCCATGAGCCAGAGCTCCAAAATTGTAACGTTAATTATGAATTGAGTGGGCAAAACTATACCTATATTAAATTGTTTATAGGATCAATATATTCATGTATGATAAGATAACCCTTCCATAGTAGCTTTTTCATATTTTCTATTTTTTGAATATTTTCCTGTTTTAAATTTTGTAATACAGTAAATCATTGTCTTCGTGTAAGAAGTAATCTACTGGGGAAGTTTCATGGTGATAACAATCTAATGGTTTTGCACACTCAATTCATAATTAACGTTCCACTTTTGGAGCTCTGGCTCATGGACTATAAGAACCAAAAAGAACTGAACCGCTTCCCATTGGGAACCAACCAACCGGTGGAAAAGGGGTCAGCAGCACTGGAGCCTACATTCCAGTTCAACTTTCAATATACTGAGCTAACCATTTCATTCCTGTTTCTTTTGCAGCTGTTTTTCGTGACCAACAGAGGTCGCATGTTGATAGCTGGCCAGCCCAATGGCTACTCCTTCGACTTCTACCCAGTTAACCCTGAAGCTCGGCTCGTGTTGGTCAGCGGACGCACCAACGGCCATGGGTTAACCTCCATCGGAGCTCACTGGGACGTGATTCACTGAATCAAACCGTCCCACATCAGGGCTGGGCAACTTTGACGAAGGAGAGGGCCACTATATTTCCACACTCACTGCAGAAAAAAAAAGAAGCTATTTTTGCTATATATTTGAAGTGAAATCCTGAATTATTTCTTAATTGCAATCCTAAAACGTAACATTTTTATTTGATTTAAAATACCTTTCAAATGCCTTTAATTGTAGTTATTAACTTTATGAACTAAATACAAATACATTGGACATAAAAAAAGACAATACAATTTAAATACTACTCATTAAGCTTCTAATTTAGACTGAAGTAATAAAAGCCCGTCATGTTTGCATGTTTGGAATTGTAACTGAAATCAATAATATATCAGTATTCTGATATTAACCTGCGGGCCGCATTAAGTGAAGTGAGGGCCGCATGTGGCCCCTGGGCCGCCAGTTTCCCATGTATGATCCACATCATCAACTTGTCTCATTTTAACACACCCATTTTCATTCTCTAGTTTAAATTTACGAGAATATCCCATTCATATTTTGTGCAAACTTAACAAATTCTGACTGTGATTCATGGTTCTCTTGTTATGTTTTACCACTTTTGCAAATTAAAAATATTTTTAGTGGGAGTGTGTATCTGATGTCTGGTCTCTTTCTGTTTCTAATATGTGTCTTTTTGTTAACCCAAATAAAAAAAGGTGCCCCTTGCTTCACACGAGTGTGATTTTCATATTTGGCTGCTACGATATGAAACAAAATTAGTTCTGCTAGTTCTGCTCTGAACAAAATTAAAATCACACCTGTGTGAACTGAGCCGTGCAACTATACATTTATTGTCATAGTTACTGTACTGTGCTCTGTACTGTACAACTGTATTATAGTGTAGTGTGCTCTGTACTGTACTTTGATTATATTTGGGAAAAAAACTTTGAGAAATGCACACAGAGCACGTTTTTCTGATTCTTAGCAGTGTTTCTCCATCGGTTTTCTGAAAAACGCGTCCAGTGTGCAACCATGTTTACCGTGTGGGGCGTCCCCGGAAGAATCCAGACCCCCAGGGACACGCCCAGGGGGCGACTGTCCGAAACAGTCGAGAAATGACAGAGTTACCGTGTTGCAGCTTTCTGTGCTCGGAGACATGACACACATAGCTGCGTAATGTTGCGGAGGCACCGCTCAAAATCCCATAGACAGCCATTGATATGTGAAAAAAAACGCTCTCAAAGAGCAATTCAAAACTGGCCCCTGTAAAAAAAAAGTTAATGTCCCCCCCTCGCTGTCAACGAAGCGGATGCATGCACGTGACCTCGCTTCTCGCCCTCAGGCGTCTTACTGGTTGTCATTGTCAAGACTCCAAAGTAGTGAATACTCTATACTATCTATGTGGCTGGTACGTGTAATCTATCGTGTGTTCCCTCATCGTCAGCAACCTCTTCCCCAAGCTACTGCTGCATCTTCCTGACCTGCACATGTTCAACAATCAGCATTCTCATAAACTGATGCCATTCCACATTGACCCATGAAAGCCTTGCGGCCAGCCTGGACGACCACAACGGACTGAGACATGTGCTTCAACGGTCTTCTCCTTGTTCCATCACTCAAGTCTCGCCCAAGAGTGACTGATGGTTGTGATTGAAGGGACTATGAGATCATCAGAGGTTGTACGTGCAGCCCCAGGGTTTCATAGGCTCCAGGTGATTTAATTGAAATTCAGTTAATTTAGTTCCTTCTTTTTGTTGTTCTGTTGATTTGACATCAAAACACATCACCTGCCATTGATTGCCAGTGACACTGACCACCCTGAATGCCAAAAAAGTGTTCATTTACAGTACTGTACAATTGTGGCCATGAGTATTTCCGTTATTTGATATTTTATATCTACTCCGCCATATTAGAGGCAGATATTGTACTTTTTCTCCACAATTATTTTGTCAGTTACTACTTACTTTGCAGATTTAACGGAAAATAATTAACTCAAAATATACATTAGCCGATTTGTCAAGCTCACAATGAGACGTGAGCTTGTCCATCTGCTATTTTCAGTGAAAGCTTTCAAAAGTGATGAACACAATGCATTAATAATGACTAAAAAAGACTAAGACTAATGATAAATTAGTATTATTAATTATTAACTTTTAAGCTTTCGTTTGAAATGTACATTCTACCCACGACATTTGATCAGCTTTACTTTTATCTCAGCCTTTAGCTTATTGTGCTACTTGTGTTTAAGCCTTGAACATCAGACTCTCGATCCCACTCTTGAAGCAGTATTGAATGAATAGGACCTTTTTTCTCTCAGGTAATATTATGTTCATGATATAAAAATAAAACACATTTCAGACATGAACATACCTCGTAGATGTGTTTATTGTATATCAGTAAACATTTCTAACACCATTAACAACATGGTTTATATATGTAGTACAGTATGCACCTGAAATGATCAAATACTATTTTCGAAACAAAGTCAGACTGGGAAAACTTTAAAAGGCCTAATTTGACATTATTAATATTATGAATACAGTTCAAGAACTGCAGTAGAATAGTATGTTGTATTGTATTTTGTATAGCATGTATATTTTGCGAACATTCAACTTGGCGTATGTACCATTTTTATATTTCACCTTTTTTATGCACATTGTGTCACATTTCCTGGCTAAATTGACTACTGGCAGCATTGCAAAGAAATGCTGTACAGTGGAGCTGTGACTTGGTTGGTGAAAAACCAAATACAGAAAGGGATATTGCTGTTGTTAGTTTGGACTCTCTCCTGTGACCAATCCGGTGCTGGTTAAACCACAGGTCAACCACCACCACGATAGGTTCCAGGGTCACTGAATCACTAAGCCAGTGAACCAGAGGGAGTTCAACAAACCATGTGCAACCCAGATTCGGCACAAACAAGGTACTAAATTAATTTCGCTCCTATGCCACCAAAATGTGCAACGCCCTACCAACATTAGGACATGTGAATCCCTTGACTCCTTCAAAACTGCTCTCAAAGGGCACCTGCAATTCGAAACTGCTAAATGCCATAATTGTCTCAATAATACAGGAAAATAATATGTTTCTACGGTTGTCAGAACTGTACACCCTGAGATGGAGCCGCTAGGGTTCTCCCAGAGCCTGATGCCTGTGATGCGTCCCTCGACGCCATCCGCTTTTGAGTTGTATATCTCATCTCATGTACTGTGCACATTGAAAAGCAATACGTTATTAGAAAACAACCTGTGATATGTCTTCTTTTATATTCCTGAACCGTTATGACAAAGGTCTCAATCGTTCAGAAAAAGTGTTTGTTCATGAGCTGGTCCATCCGGCTCCATTCACTGCCTTGTATTCAACTTCCGATGCGAGATTTGCCACCGAGAGCGTCATGGAGCAGCCCAGTCATGTGACCATGACTTTTCCTTAAAAATGAAGACAAATCTGTTCAAAATCATGTTAATGAGCTGGGCTGCTGCAGTGCTGCAATATGGAGCATCTCCCCTTAATTCACTTTGTTGACACACTGGACAGTTAGAGTTCTCACATTGCGTCACAATGCATTGTGAGCTTGTCGATTGGCTATTTCCATAATGCCCGAAATGTAGGTGCATGGTTGTTAATGTATGTTTGGTAACAATAATCAAAACCTTCAGTAATGTTTTCAAAAAGATTTAGTGGAGTCCGACCGTCCGAGGTGTAGTGGAGTAGATGTAAAAGTATTGTAAATTGTAAATACTCATGTAAAGTACAAATACCTCACAATTGTACTAAAGTACAGTACAAGTAAATGTACTTCCACCACTGGTCTACATAATACCACACGGCTCCAGCTGACCTCAGAGAGATGGTGGTACACGTGCATAAGATGATTGTCATGAATTATACTTTATGACCTTTATCTGCCTGACCCATTCAGTACACACATGTGGTCAATCACTCCTCTACGTAAGCATAATTGATACACTTGATACGACGACGAACATCAACTACTTTATCACGTGTCGTAGACTGACGTCTGTGCACAACGATACGAAATGTTTGTTCTATTCCTATTGAAATCTGTCCTTGTCCTTGGACCTTGTCTCATATCTTCCGGTCACGTCATGTGTCCAAAGCGGTATCTATTCTCCATGTGTATTATTGAACCTCAGAACGTTCTCTGCACGTTCTCAACTGGAACTGAAACATTACTCACACCCTTTAGTTAGATGGAGACTCTTAAGGGACCACATGGGTGGTCAACCGGAATCACAACAATGACGACTTATTGATGGATTCAAAAGCATGTGCCTTTTTAGATTTTAGGGTTGGCTATTCAAAAGTAGCAGATGTACAAGCTCACAGCGCGTCACTTTGTACTGAAAAGTCTTAAGTGTGAGAACTACTAATTTAGAATGGACTTCTAAAGGCCTCAGGTCTTAATGGGTTCATAAACTTGTAACTAACTATAATAGTTAGCCTGCAGCAATCTGAAGTTAGTGGATATATTTTTTTAAATCCTTACTGTCCTTCTAGGTCAGACAATTGTTTCCCTAGTCAGTGCCTCACTCAAATACAATATCGTCATTGCAAGATGCTGTACACTGTCGTTAACTCTAAGCCATTCCAGCCTGTCAAAATGCGCAGGGGTGAGGTGGGTTCGGGGAGTGAGGCCAAGTCCTAGCCTGACCAGTTTGTTTTGGGAAGTCTGGAGCCTTCTTTAAAGAGCCTTTGAGGTGCTGTGGTACCAAGAGGTCACTGTAGCCTAGCCTTGGAAACCCAGACGTTTTTATTTCCAGGAAGAAAAGCTATAGCCAGGATCCTCATCATCGTCTTTCTGACAGGCCAATGTGATGTTGTCAAATGTTAGCACACTTATTTGCATACGTTTTTAACACATTGCATGTCTAATGGTTCTCATACATGTGTCTACTCTGTTTGACACGCTTCCCGTTTATTGCCGTCCGGTATGGTCATGTCATCTTTGAACTCGGAACGATGTTCTACGACCTCAGTCGTCGTTTCCAATTTATCCATGATTGAGCTTGGGGGACACTTCAGGAGTAGGAGAGCTGATCTGGAAGAGTCATGAATTTAACTTGTTTGGTCCGCATGGCCTCCAAAGTTTCACCCTCTGTACTTATTCTGCTCCAAAAGCAACAACTCTCAATGGCATTTGTGACACTGCACGTATTCCTGTCTCATTTACCTTTGGTATGGAGAGAGAGTTTCTGTGACTTCCTCAGGATTTGGAATTTGACTGCTTTCTTCTCTGTCTATATGATGCTCCTGCTCTAAATGATACTGGGGTTCATACTCTGTGCTAGAATAGTCTGTTTGGCCAGCCGTACTTTCTAGCCTGTGTAAGTGTTTCTGTTGGTGCTGCATGAACCTGTTAACCTCTTATCTCTACATGGCCCTACTGCTGCTTCTGCTATCTCTCTCTCTCGCACGTCTTCCTCTGAGTCTGACAATGTCTTTACATTTCTGTATTAAATTAGGGAAACTGCAACACTCTCACTTCCTTCATTCTACAAGCTCGTTTTCTTTCGCCTGTTGTGATACTAGACATGTCAAATGATTTGGACAATGGTGACTCAGTCTGTTCATAAACTTAAACTGAGACTAAAATAAAATAGTGTTGATGTTGATCACTGCAATAAGACAATTTTGCAAAAACTAAAATAAACTAAACTAGAAAAAGTGCCCTTCTGGGCACAGGTCTCCACCAGGAGGATAGGACTGTGTGAGATGTTTGGCAAAATGTTTAGGATTAATATAAACATGTTTTTGAGGCATTTTGTTCCAAAAATGTGTTTTGCAAAAATCAACCTGTTGGTGGCGCTATAACAGGCCAATGTGAAAAGGGTGGGATATATTCCTCAGCCTAGTAAGAAAAAGTGTGAAAGATTTCACGTAAATTGCATGCTGCGTTCATGATTTGAGGCTTTTGTTCAAAACGGGGCAATCTTGCAAACTGTGAAAGCCAATTATAGCCAATTAGGATGGAATATGAAATATCGGACAGATCCGACTCGAGCACATGACCATAGAGATACTGCGTAACGATTTGTGAGATTTTTGGACAGAATCTGGAGGAGTAATATCAAAAAATGTGTTTTACAAAAGTCGGCCTCCTGGTGGCGCTATAAAAGGCAGATGCGGAAAATGCAGGTCAAAGGTTTGTCCTTGGCCTCTAGGGAGTGTGCATGCAACGTATCACGCAGATCGGTGCAGTTTTAGGTAAAAAATGTGAAAAGCTGCCTCATGGTGGCGCTATAACAGGCCGTTCTGGAAAATGTGGGGCAGAGGTTCATCGTTGGCATCCAGGGAGTGTGTGTGCAAAGTTTGGCATTGATCGGGCCAACGGTGCCGGAGATTAGCTGATAACAGACGGACGGAAGGACGGACGGACGGAAGGAAGGACACACGGACGGACGGAGTGCAAAACATACTCTCTCCCCATGCCTTCGGCCTGGTGGAGACAATGACACAATGCGAAAAATAATAACATAAATAAAATTGCATATAAACCGAAGTTCTATTGTGTGCTACTATAGAATATATGCTCAATATCACACTTTACATATAACACACGTAACAAGTATTGTTCGTATTGCAAGGTGGTTGCACACTGGACGCGTTTTTCGTAAAACCGATGGAGAAACACAGCTAAAAATCTGAATAACGTGCTGTGTGCAGGGACCTTTAGTCATTTCTCAAAGAACACTATAATACAGTTGTACAGTACAGAGCACAGTACAGTACAGTAACTATGACAATAAATGTATAGTTGCACGGCTCAGTTCACACAGGTGTGATTTTAATTTTGTTCAGAGCAGAACTAGCAGAACTAATTTTGTTTCATATCGTAGCAGCCAAATATGAAAATCACACTTGTGTGAAGCAAGGGGCGCCTTTTTTGATTTGGGTTAACAAAAAGACACATATTAGAAACAGAAAGAGACAAGACATCAGATACACACACTATTTTTTATTTGCAAAAGTGGTAAAACATAACAAGAGAACCATGAATCACAGTCAGAATTTGTTAAGTTTGCACAAAATATGAATGATATTCTCGTAAATTTAAACTAGAGAACGAAATGGGTGTGTTAAAATGAGACAAGTTGATGATGTGGATCATACATGGGCAACTGGCGGCCCAGGGGCCACATGCGGCCCTCACTTCACTTAATGCGGCCCGCAGGTTAATATCAGAATACTGATATATTATTGATTTCAGCTGTTACAATTCCAAACATGCAAACATGACGGGCTTTAATTACTTCAGTCAAAATTAGTAGCTTAATGAGTAGTATTAAAATTGTATTGTCTTTTTTTTATGTCCAATGTATTTGTATTTAGTTCATAAAGTTAACATATAACTACAATTAAAGGCATTTGAAAGGTATTTGAAATCAAATAAAAATGTTATGTTTCAGGATTTCAGAATAGCAAAAAATAATTCAGGATTTCACTTCAAATATATAGCAAAAATAGCTTCTTTTTTTTTCTGCAGTGAGTGTGGAAATATAGTGGCCCTCTCCTTCGTCAAAGTTGCCCAGCCCTGATGTGGGACGGTTTGATTCAGTGAAGAACGTCCCAGTGAGCTCCGATGGAGAGTATCCCAGCGCTGTTGAAGCGTCCGCTGATCAACACAAGCCGAGCTTCAGGGTTAACTGGGTAGAAGTTGAAGGAGTAGCCACTGGGCTGGCCAGCTATCAACATGCGACCTCTGTTGGTCACGAAAAACAGCTGCAAAAGAAACAGGAATGAAATGGTTAGCTCAGTATATTGAAAGTTGAACTGGAATGTAGGCTCCAGTGCTGCTGACCCCTTTTCCACCGGTTGGTTGGTTCCCAATGGGAACCGGTTCAGTTATTTTTGGTTCTTATAGTCCATGAGCCAGAGCTCCAAAAGTGGAACGTTAATTATGAATTGAGTGTGCAAAACCATTAGAACCATTAGATTGTTATCACCATGAAACTTCTCCAGTAGATTACTTCTTACACGAAGACAATGATTTATATTAAACATTTTAAAATAGGAAAATATTCAAAAATTAGAAAAGATGAAAAAGCTACTATGGAAGGGTTATCTTATCATATATTAATATATTGATCCTATAAACAATTTAATATAGGTATAGTTTTGCCCACTCAATTCATAATTAACGTTCCAATTTTGGAGCTCTGGCTCATGGACTAAGACCGGAAACCAACCGGTGGAAAAGGGGTCTCAGTGTCATGAAATAGATTGGGTAGGTTTATCCATACCAATATGTTTGGACTAGCTGTGCACTGTACATCATTCACTTTTACTTTTATTTAATTTTGTCTTTATGGTTTCAGTTTAGTTTTAATTGGTATTTAACCTGGTTTGCTAGTTTAATTTAGTTTTAGTTTTTAAAAGGTTTACTTTTTTTAAATTAGTTTTCGTGTTTTATTGTAATATGGGGTACTAGTCAAGGGTGAAATTCCAAAGGCTCAGAAAAGTAATTCAATTCAATTCAATTCAATTCAATTCAATTCAATTCAATTCAATTCAATTCAATTCAATTCAATTCAATTCAATTCAATTCAATTCAATGCTTGTTGATTTTCACTATTTTACTAAGACTAAAACTAAGGACATTTTCTCTGTCATGGATTTAGTTTCCGTTAACCAAAGTGTTTTGTCAATTGTAGTTTTTGTTATTTCTTCAGTTTTTAGGTTCTGACCTGATAGATGTAGTGACTGGAATGCCATTTCCCAGAAATCTGAGTAATGAACTCGCCAGTACGGAGCTCCATCTCTATTACACTGGCACCACCAGAGTTATGGCCGACATGCGCAGCCCAGATGCCATCGTACTGAAACTGCAACCTGTGTGTGTGTGTGTGTGTGTGTGTGTGTGTGTGTGTGTGTGTGTGTGTGTGTGTGTGTGTGTGTGTGTGTGTGTGTGTGTGTGTGTGTGTGTGTGTGTGTGTGAGAGAGAGAGAGAGAGAGAGAGAGAGAGAAATTAGAGGGAGAGTGAAAACAGGTTTGTTGCCAAATGCTGGCAGATTCTGTCAGCTTTCATTAAATAAAGGTACAGTATAAAACATGAAAGTATACAGTTGCAGTTCAGGTTCAGAGAAAACATGACAACACTGAGCTGTATGTAAGATTTATCGCGAGACACTGACCCCCTCCACTTGTTTATTCATTACTGCTGTCAGAATATGAGGCCCCCATAAATACCTATGACCTCATCCTGTCGTCCCTTCACAAATTAAAGTGTCTCCCCTTTACCTCCCAATGATGCACATTTTACCAAGGTTATTTACATAAAATAGGTGTAACTTAACATTGTGGGAGAGAGCAAGGCAGTGAGTGAGCGAGATAGAGAGGGCCAAGAGTGGCGGGGGTTGACTGACGCCTGACGTTCAGTTGGAGCTTGTAGGCCCCCCTGAGGGTGGAGGCCCGTTTCAATTGAAACAGGTAAACATATAAGCTAAGGCCTCCTATGACTGCTAAATGACTAATGATGTGCCAGGGATTCATTGTGAGACACATTTATTTTTCAGATTAGATACTAATTAACAGAGCTATCTAATAGAAGAGTTACGATATAGAGGGGGCGTAAACCGAGCGCTGTTCATGCAGCCCTGAACTGAGCCAAGCTGGAGTTGGAAATACATTGTTTTCAACGAGGGCGGCGCAAATAAGAGCTATTTTAAGCATGTGTGCAACATGACAACTGTTTTAAAGTATTGTACAGTAACAACTCAAGTCTCTTTAATGTTTATGTTGTACTATTACTACAAAACAATCTAAAATAAAGGGATTTAAGTTCATTAAAGCATGGGCTGTAGCTAAACTACTGACAGAAATGCATTGCAGTGCTTGTAAATTGACTATTGTCACTATTGTCTGCCAAATGCCTAATTGTCTTAATAATATAGGAAAATAATATATGCTTCTACGGTTGACAATTTAACTGTACATATACCCTCTGAGGAAGCTGTTGTTGTTCTCCCAGATCCTGATGGCTGTGATCTGTCCCTCGACTCCCTCCGCCTTTGACTGGTAGGAGGGAGTCGACCCTCCTACCTGACCCACTGCTAGAGAGTAGCTGTATGTCTCGTTGTCTGAGAGAGAGAGAGAGAGAGAGAGAGAGAGAGAGACAGAGAGACAGACAGACAGACAGACAGACAGACAGACAGACAGACACCAACGTTATCTTACGTAAATAAAACGTACACAAATGCAGTGTTTTACTTGAATCTGTTTCTTTTGTTTTTTCATTTATGTTTTGACAGTAATGTATGCCTAGCTAGTTTGACTTTGAAATAATTGATACAAAGGATAGATTATTAACAACACACGCACGCACGCACGCACGCACGCACAGTCACACACACAGACACACACACACACGCACACACAGGTACTCACCGGCCCATGCTGAACACAGGAAAACAATCACAATCACAAGCAGTGAACGGACGGCCATACTGATGCTGAGTTAATGACACTGGAAAGAGAAGATACTGTTAGTATAACATTTGTTAATTACATATAGCTGGTATCTAGCAGGTGCAATGATCAGACAGGTATGGACATCTAAGAATCCAATCTTTCCTATAGTGCATGTATTTTATATATATATATATATATATATATATATATATATATATATATATATAAAATACAGTACACTACAGTCAGTCAATGTATAATCCAATCACATTTCTCTGTGTATGTATGTATACTAGTATACACACACACACACACACACACACACACACACACACACACACACACACACACACACACACACACACACACACACACACACACACACACACACACGTTTGTGTGAGCAGGTTGTATAGGCTATACCTCGCTTCTTAATGTCATGTGAATAAACAGCTGTGACTATTTTGTTATTTTATTCTATTCTACTGTATTTCTATGTGTTCCCTGTATGCTTACCTGTGTGCAGCCTGTCTAGGTGAGAAGTCAAAGTCAGTCAGTCCTGCTCCTCAGTCTGTGCTGTATATCAGACATCACTTGCGTTTATATATGCTCTCTTAATGCGTTGGTTCCTCATAGCTTTACCTGAAACAATGTGGGTTCCTCCCTATAATTATATCTGATGTATCTAAGATTTCCTAGCAGCACTGGTGTTACTGGTTTTTATTATGGGGGGGGGGGGGGGGATTTCCCGTTAGGAAGAAACAGCGGACTGGTTTTGAATAGGCTATTATTATACTACTGAATGTCAAGATGCTGTGGTGCTCAGCCTGGTTAATGAAACGTAAGTCACAACTGTAATTAAAGTGCTCTATGATGAAAGCTTATACGTACAGTCGTACACAGTACAATCCCAGGGTTAATTAAGGACCTTACAGGTCCATTTGGTTACTTAACTGGCTGCCAATTACACCCAGAATAGATTCCAAAATCCTTTTTAAGAACTTATAAAGCATTACACTATATCCCAGATGTATTGCACTCATATTGCACTGTATTAGATCTCCCACGTCTTCTGGTTGTACCCATGAAGACCAGACTCAAAACGACAGGTGACGTCGTTTTTTTCCCCCATCGCTTTGTATTGTGAAGTTTTACCTGACTCACTTTGTGCAGGTTAATGTTTTTGTGCTTTTATTTCATATTGTTTTATTGCTCTGAAAAAGCCTTCAGCCCTGAACTCTGTCAAATCTGCACCTCCTCACTCATAACAAACTATCATTGGGGCAAAAACCGAGTCCATTCTTTTTTGGGTCCAGAATTATAACCTCTGCCAGGCCAAAGACCTCACGGTCAAAGTGGGTGACATTGTTATCACAAGGAAAGAATACATTACCTACCTGGTAACGTTTCAAGTGAAGGAGGAAAAAAAAAGGCAACAAAAGTAATCAGAATTTCTATTTGGGATCTGCTTGGTGGTCAGTATAGGAATTCACACTGAGGGCACGAGCAGGAGCACTCACCCAATGTCCCTCTGACTACGCATGCACCTCGTTGTATACCATAGCACCACAAAGGCATTAAGAACAGACCAGACCTCTCACAAAAACAAACTGGTCAGGTTACTACTTGGCCTCACCTCACCCCTGGTCATGGTAGAGGACAGAGTAAAGGAACTTGCAAGGGGAGGCTGAGGCTGAGGCTAGAATCTACAGCTTGTGCGTGCGTGCGTGCGTGCGTGCGTGCCTGATTGTCAGTGAAGTTATAATCCAGGGTGTACTCCAGATGATTGATATAACAAAACAAAATTAAAATACAAATAAATGACATAACGCGAGACATCTCTAACCGACCCATGTTCTAATTCACTCTCCTTGGCCCTAGTGTTTATTTTGACAGTTCAGATTTATGTCATCTGAAATGGTTTAGTGTCCAGTTTCAGTCGAGTAAATATCAGAAGATTTTAGCAGACTAAATCTACAGTTGTCTTAGTCGATTAAAATGGATTTTGGCAGGCCTTGGTGGTGTTGTAACGGCTGATTTTAGACTTGGTTGCATGCTGAAAATAGCAGATCTGCTATTTTCAGAGGACAATACCCGAGCACAACCAAACACAAAATGACTTGTCTTTTAGTTCTACTGGATGTCTTCTTCACTAGTCCCTCCCTGACATTTGAGTCTAGTTTTTATTTGACAAAATTGTCAGCAGTCTTAGTTTTAGTCATCATAGCTTAGTTTTTATGTCGTCTTTACATAGTTTTCCTCTGTGAAAAAAGGTATAGTCGACGAACATTTATTTCGCCGTAGTTTTAGTCGACGAAATCAACACTGCTTGGCCCTCTTTTAATTTGTTCACCTTTCCTTCACCCTCGCCTTCTCCCTCCTTGTCCTTCTTCCGGCGCCCTCGGCCGCCCTTCCTCTCGCGGACCTTCTTGGGTTTCTTGGTCTTGTTGATGCACTTCTTGTAGATACAGAAGCCCATGCAGCCCACCAGGGCTAGGACCACCACC
Source organism: Electrona antarctica (assembly GCF_951216825.1). Classification (NCBI taxonomy): domain Eukaryota; kingdom Metazoa; phylum Chordata; class Actinopteri; order Myctophiformes; family Myctophidae; genus Electrona; species Electrona antarctica. Next base: position 66,522 of record NW_027637272.1, read on the forward strand.
AGGGCTAGGACCACCACCAGGGCTAGGACCACCACCAGGGCTAGGACCACCACCAGGGCTAGGACCACTACCAGGGCTAGGACCACCACCAGGGCTAGGACCACCACCAGGGCTAGGACCACCACCAGGGCTAGGACCACCACCAGGGCTAGGACCACCACCAGGGCTAGGACCACCACCATGTGGTTCATTCATGGTGGTGGTTCATGTGGGAGGAGGGGGGGGGGGGTCCCATTCCTCCTTTTTCCTCCTCCGCTGCCCTGCGGAGCCGCTTCCCCGCCGTGCCGACCAATCGCATCGCTGCGCTGCAACCACAAAACGGTCAGACATCCACTATTGATATTTCCAAAAGTAACTTCTGCTTCTGTTTTGGATATGAAGCAATGATGACAAGAATATTTCATGAACACAAATCCCGCAACTGTTCAGCAGCATCAGTTTTATTCAAATTAAACCTTCATCAAAAGTGTCTTACAGCAATGATACCAACATCTACTCATATATAGACCCCTTCTATGTTCACAAACAAACAAGCAACATATTGACAAAAACACATACATACACACATAGACTCGTGTTCATACGATCCTTTTGATGAGCCCAGACCTTAAACTGAGCCTATATTTCTAACCTGTGCTCTAATGTGAAAACGTTGACCTGCACATGATGTGGTCTTAAAATGTGTTAATCTATACTGTAGAGCAGGGGTTCTCAACCCGTGGGTCGCGACCCCTCTGGGGGGTCGCCAAATTATTTTGGGGGGTCCCCAAATTTTTCAGAAATTGAAGAAAACTCTGAGGCTACTCCGAGGCTACTCCGAGGCTACCCTCACTTAAGTGTTCAGCAACCGTTACACACCTGGAACGTTTCTGATTTGATCTCCTCCACTTCCTTGACTGAGAGAACGACTCCCACACCTCCTGACTGGAACACCACAGAGCACATTTTCAGAGGACACAACTGTGAGACAAAGAGGAGAGCAAGATTAGGACAATCTGGTATTTGAAAATATCCAGTGTTGGTGTAAAAAAGTAATCTTTTGGAAAACAGTATATTAGGTCACAAAGTAGATTTGAGATTACATGAGGAATGTCATTATGTGGTAAAGTAGAAACCATTACCTCAATCTGACAATAGATGGCAGACTAAACAGCACAGAAACCATTAACACAACCAAGATGACTAGACTACACACATTATAACAATGAATACATCTGTCATCACTATCATGTTTATAGCAAAAAGCTAAGCTATATACTTTTGTATTATTTAATAAATACTATTGTAGAGCATGCCTGCTCTAGAAGAGTTGCTAAATCCAACACATGATACTGGTCTGGCTGTGTACAGTACTTACCTATATTCTGGACCGTTTGCTGCATGTCACTCCCCTGCTCAATGTTTTCTGTTCTCTCCACTGTACCTATCAAATAAAGGCTCAGAAAAGCCCATAAGATTAATAAACAAAAAACAAATAGTTATTCTGAGTGATCACTTTTATCCTATGATGAAACATTTCTATCCTGATGTGAGTGGAATCTAGTAGAATGAAAATGCCACCATCTACAGGCCATGAGGGGTCACTGAACGGTGAATTGATTGATTGAATACTTCATTAGATAGAAATGCAAACAGCAAAAAGGTATAGTCAATCATACATTTGGGTGTAAAGGGTCATATTCTATAACTTTACAGTGACCAGACCTCACCCAATTGAACCCCTCTGGCAGATTTTGGACTAACGTGTTGTGACACATGGAGCTCTCCACCACGATCATCAAAACACCAAATCAGGGAATATTTTCATTCTTCCTGTAGAGTTCTAGACTTGTAGAATCTAGGCCAAAGTCAAGTGCATTGAAGTTGCTCTGGCAGCTCCTGGTGGCCCAACACCTTAAGACATTTTATTATTTTTTTAATGTAATTTGTCACACGTCTGATGTCACATGTAGGTTAAAGGATGTCAATATGGCATTAAAGGCATTTGGTATGAATCCATTTCTGTCTTTGACCAGATAGTGGCCTTGTGGCTAGAGTGTGTGCCCTGAAACTGGGAGGTCGGGGTGCGAGCCCCGGCTGTCTCATACCAAAGACTGTAGAAATGGGACCCAACGCCTCCCTGCTTGGTATTCAGCATCAAAGGGTTGGATTGGGGGGTTAAATCAACTAATCAGATTCCCCAGCACGGCTGCAGCTCACCGCTCCTTGGCTGCGGCTCACCGCTCCAAGAGATGGGTCAAATGCGGGGAACAAATTTCACTGAGGTGTGTGACAAATCGTAAGACTTTGACTTTGATCTCTAAACTATGCACACACCTCTGGCAAGGAATGCTCTGAAAATGTAGAGAGACCCTGAGAGGACTACCTGAAAAACTGTAAGACCTGTGTTGCCATGTGCTATTTGATCCAGGCAGATGTGTTTTAAAGTCATCAGAAGACTCTGTGGTCTGACTTATTCCTATTGTTGCATAGTATGTTAAAATAAGTTAAAATTCAACTGGAATGAGCTTTTCAACATGGAACAGACCTTGCTGTAATGATGAACTGAAAAAGAAAGTTCTCTGTGAAATCCTCACAGTGAACACAATTCTGCTCTGTCCATGACACTGTCCATGGTGCTGAATCTCTCATCTCAGAACAGACTGCATTTTGAAAGCTTTGTTTATTTACACCTCTAGTGTTTTTACATTTAATATTGAGATGTTAATTTTAGTTCCACACATTGTTTGTTGTGTTATTTACAAGATGGTTTGGCCACCATCAAATTGTTGCATGTGTCGTAGAGAATTGTAGTTGAATATGTTTACATGATGAAGCAGCATGACTGTTGTACTTTTAAGTACCTTTATAGCCTGTCTGAATGGCCATTGATGTTGATGCTATCAGGAGTCCTTGCCAGGGCGGCTGTGGCTCAGGAGGTAGAGCAGGTCGTCCAATGATCCATGGCTCGGCGGTTCGAATCCCGGCTCCTCCTGTCTACATGTCGAAGTGTGCTTGGGCAAGACACTGAACCCCAAATTGCTCCCGATGTGCTGGTTGGTACCTTGCATGGCTTCCGCTGCAATCGGTGTATGAATGTGTGTGTGAATGGGTGAATGTAATGCACAATCTATGTAAAGCGCCTTGGATAAAGGCGCTATATAAATGCACCATTTACCACACCTTAGCTTTTCTTGAATTGACTCGCCAAACTTGTCAATACAGTACATGTTTGTGAAAATCAACTTAGTTAATATTAATAAATACATTTGTACATAATATGCATGGTGAATGTGTATACAGGTAAAGTGGGGACACTTATATTTTCTCATTTACGGCACATTATACACGTAATATTGTGGTATGACAGTTACACCTGGCCCAAAGTCAAAATCAGTAACTCCCACAAACATTCTGGAAGACACAGACTGGAGCTGACAAAATGTTTGGGAACTCTGAAAGATTACTGGCTTTTATCTTGTCTATTTCCTTGGCTATCTAACCCATGATACATCAAGGCATGACAAGCACTTGTGATTACCTGGACATGGCTGTTGTTTGTCCAACAGTTGATTATATATACACAAAATAGCACTGACATTGAAATTACTTTATATGACCGTTATCTAATGCACACCATAGGACAACAATGTTTAGCAGCTAGTTAGCATATTTGTTGGCACAGGTCTATTCAAGCTGATTTGAGAAAAATAATGTTTTCCGCTCACAAGCCCTAAGCAACAAATCTCTGCTGACTGAAATGCTAAACATCCATTACTGTGGAAAACACATCGTGAAAGGCACCTACCCAAATCACAATTACTAGTAGGCTATGAAATAATGTCTGAAATATATATAAATTCCTCATTACCATAATAAACAAAGCAATTTGTTTATGAGGACGTTAACGCCCCCATAAACTAAATGTAAACAGCCGAGTTAGCTTGGAAGCTAAAGGTTAGCTTGCAAGCTAAACAGCAAGGTTTAAAAACACAAGGCAAAAGAAAAATATTGACACACGTCACCATGAAGTATTTACCTGGCACTGTCCTTTGGTCGTGTGGAGATGTCGCCATGACAACACAAATACACAAGCTAGTGTTGATATCTCGCGTGGTACACCTGCAGCTGTTTGTTGATATGGGTGACGTCAGAGCGTTCTGGTACAAACCCGTTGCTAGGCATCAGCCAATGGGCAACGGGCGACCAACAGAATAAAGCCTGGCTGTACACGGCTGTTACACATCACTTCTTTCTTTGGGAGAGAGAGTACAGCTCAGAACCTTAGCAGGAGAAGACCTATCCATTATGATGGCGGTGACACAAAGTTATTACTCTGGTAGTTTCAATGCTGTGGTCGACCACTCAGACCTGGCGGAGACGGAGGAGTGCAGGGAGGAGAGATGGAGGATCAAGGAGGATGAGTGGCAGGCCATTGTGGAAGAGTTTGAGGAGAGGATGGAGGAATGGGAGTCTCATGTGGAGGAGTTCTTTTCTCTCAGTAAGGTGGAGGAGACTCTGTCAGAGGAGTGCAGTGAGGAGGAGCAGTTGAGGATCAATGAGGATGAATGGCAGGCCCTTCTGGAGGAGAAGGAGGAGATCATGGAGGAACGGTTGTCTGCTGTGGCAAAGTACTTTTCCCTCATGTCACTGTGAGAGCTCAAGACCCTGTACCCCCCCCCCCCCCCCCCCCCCGGCCCTTTTAAGGGCCACTTCCACTCCTTTTGCTGTGACCTTGCCGTGGTGGAGTGGCTTAGTGATTCAGTGACCCTGGAACCTATCGTGGTGGCGGTTGCCCTGTGGTTTAACCAACACCGGATTGGTCACAGGAGAGAGTCCAAACTAACAACAGCAATATCCCTTTCTGTATTTGGTTTTTCACCAACCAAGTCACAGCTCCACTGTAGGCCTAAAGCATTTCTTTGCAATGCTGCCAGTAGTCAATTTAGCCAGGAAATGTGACACAATATGCATCATAAAAATGGTACATACGCCAAGTTGAATGTTCGCAAAATATACATGCTATACAAAATACAATGCAACATACTATTCTACTGCAGTTCTTGAACTGTATTCATAATATTAATAATGTCAAATTAGGCCTTTTAAAGTTTTCCCAGTCTGACTTTGTTTCAAAAATAGCATTGATCATTTCAGGTGCACACTGTACTACATATATAAACCATGTTGTTAATGGTGTTAGAAATGTCTACTGCTATACAATAAACACATCTACGAGGTATGTTCATGTCTGAAATGTGTTTTATTTTTATATCATGAACATAATATTACCTGAGAGAAAAAAGGTCCTATTCATTCAATACTGCTTCAAGAGTGGGATCGAGAGTCTGATGTTCAAGGCTTAAACACAAGTAGCACATAAGCTAAAGGCTGAGATAAAAGTAAAGCTGATCAAATGTCATCACATGAGTGATGGCAGGTTCATCTCCTCAGAGCTGAGAGAAATCTAGACCAAACTTTGATTGTTCATGTCATTGATTGATTGTTCATGTCATTGATTGTTCATGTCAATATTTGTAAAAATCCTGCATTGAAAACTTCTTAAAAGTTACAAAAGTATTGCTATCAAAATACACTTACAGAACCAAACATAAAAGCCCTCAGGCCTAGTGACGCCAACCTCCTTGGCGAAAGAACCCCATGGAATGCACTCCCCAATACTCCCAGAGAAGCCCTCACCCTCAAATATTCAAACCACTGTCAAAACCCACCCATTCAATATGGATTCCAGCCACACCCCCTATTCTCATCATTCCAGTTTGTATTGATTTTATTCATTAATTGATTGATTGATTAATTGATTGATTGATTGATTGATTGATTGATTGATTGATTGACTGATTGATTGATTGATTGATTGATACAAATAATTATTCCACAGAATGTAGAATGGGTAGAATGTACATTTCAAACGAAAGCTTAAAAGTTAATAATTAATAATACTACTTTATCATTAGTCTTAGTCTTTTTTAGTCATTATTAATGCATTGTGTTCATCACTTTTGAAAGCTTTCACTGAAAATAGCAGATCGACAAGCTGACGTCCCATTGTGAGCTTGTCAAATTGGCTAATGTATATTTTGAGTTAATTATTTTCCGTTAAATCTGCAAAGTAAGTAGTAACTGACAAAATAATTGTGGAGAAAAAGTACAATATCTGCCTCTAATATGGCGGAGTAGATATAAAATATCAAATAACGGAAATACTCATGGCCACATTATTGTACAATACGGTAAATGAACACTTTTTTGGCATTCAGGGTGGTCAGTGTCACTGGCAATCAATGGCAGGTGATGTGTTTTGATGTCAAATCATAACAGAACAACAAAAAGAAGGAACTAAATTAACTGAATTTCAATTAAATCACCTGGAGCCTATGAAACCCTGGGGCTGCACGTACAACCTCTGATGATCTCATAGTCCCTTCAATCACAACCATCAGTCACTCTTGGGCGAGACTTGAGTGATGGAACAAGGAGAAGACCGTTGAAGCACATGTCTCAGTCCGTTGTGGTCGTCCAGGCTGGCCGCAAGGCTTTCATGGGTCAATGTGGAATGGCATCAGTTTATGAGAATGCTGATTGTTGAACATGTGCAGGTCAGGAAGATGCAGCAGTAGCTTGGGGAAGAGGTTGCTGACGATGAGGGAACACACGATAGATTACACGTACCAGCCACATAGATAGTATAGTGTATTCACTACTTTGGAGTCTTGACGATGACAACCAGTAAGACGCCTGAGGGCGAGAAGCGAGGTCACGTGCATGCATCCGCTTCGTTGACAGCGAGGGGGGGACAATCACTTTTTTTTTTTACAGGGGCCAGTTTTGAATTGCTCTTTGAGAGCGTTTTTTTAAGGTGTCTATGGATTCACATATCAATGGCTGTCTATGGGATTTTGAGCGGTGCCTCCGCAACATTACGCACCTATGTGTGTCATGTCTCCGAGCACAGAAAGCTGCAACACGGTAACTCTGTCATTTCTCGACGGACAGTCGCCCCCTGGTCGTGTCCCTGGGGGTCTGGATTCTTCCGGGGACGCCCCACACGGTAAAGGTGGTTGCACACTGGACGCGTTTTTCAGAAAACCGATGGAGAAACACTGCTAAAAATCAGAAAAACGTGCTCTGTGTGCATTTCTCAAAGATTTTTTTCCAAATATAATCAAAGTACAGTACAGAGCACACTACACTATAATACAGTTGTACAGTACAGAACACAGTACAGTAACTATGACAATAAATGTATAGTTTCAAGGCTCAGTTCACACAGGTGTGATTTTAATTTTGTTCAGAGCAGAACTAGCAGAACTAATTTTGTTTCATATCGTAGCAGCCAAATATGAAAATCACACTTGTGTGAAGCAAGGGGCGCCTTTTTTGATTTGGGTTAACAAAAAGACACATATTAGAAACAGAAAGAGACAAGACATCAGATACACACTTCCGCTAAAAATATTTTTAATTTGCAAAAGTGGTAAAACATAACAAGAGAACCATGAATCACAGTCAGAATTTGTTAAGTTTGCACAAAATATGAATGGGATATTCTCGTAAATTTAAACTAGAGAATGAAAATGGGTGTGTTAAAATGAGACAAGTTGATGATGTGGATCATACATGGGAAACTGGCGGCCCAGGGGCCACATGCGGCCCTCACTTCACTTAATGCGGCCCGCAGGTTAATATCAGAATACTGATATATTATTGATTTCAGCTGTTACAATTCCAAACATGCAAACATGACGGGCTTTAATTACTTCAGTCTAAATTAGTAGCTTAATGAGTAGTATTTAAATTGTATTGTCTTTTTTTTATGTCCAATGTATTTGTATTTAGTTCATAAAGTTAACATATAACTACAATTAATGGCATTTGAAAGGTATTTGAAATCAAATAAAAATGTTACGTTTCAGGATTGCAATTAAGAAATAGCAAAAAATTATTCAGGATTTCACTTCAAATATATAGCAAAAATAACTTCTTTTTTTTCTGTAGTGAGTGTGGAAATATAGTGGGCCTCTCCTTCGTCAAAGTTGCCCAGCCCTGATGTGGGACGGTTTGATTCAGTGAATCACGTCCCAGTGAGCTCCGATGGAGGTTAACCCATTGCCGTTGAAGCGTCCGCTGACCAACACAAGCCGAGCTTCAGGGTTAACTGGGTAGAAGTCGAAGGAGTAGCCACTGGGCTGGCCAGCTATCAACATGCGACCTCTGTTGGTCACGAAAAACAGCTGCAAAAGAAACAGGATTGAAATGGTTAGCTCAGTATATTGAAAGTTGAACTGGAATGTAGGCTCCAGTGCTGCTTCCCAATGGGAAGCGGTTCAGTTATTTTTGGTTCTTATAGTCCATGAGCCAGAGCTCCAAAAGTGGAACGTTAATTATGAATTGAGTGTGCAAAACCATTAGAACCATTAGATTGTTATCACCATGAAACTTCCCCAGTAGATTACTTCTTACACGAAGACAATAATTTACTGTATTACAAAATTTAAAATAGCAAAAAATAGAAAATATGAAAAAGCTACTATGGAAGGGTTATCTTATCATACATGAATATATTGATCCTATAAAAAAATGTAATATAGGTATAGTTTTGCCCACTCAATTCATAATTAACGTTCCAATTTTGGAGCTCTGGCTCATGGACTAAGACCGGAAACCAACCGGTGGAAAAGGGGTCTCAGTGTCATGAAATAGATTGGGTAGGTTTATCCATACCAATATGTTTGGACTAGCTGTGCACTGTACATCATTCACTTTTACTTTTATTTAATTTTGTCTTTATGGTTTCAGTTTAGTTTTAATTGGTATTTAACCTGGTTTGCTAGTTTTAGTTTTTAAAAGGTTTACTTTTAGGTTTAAAAAAAAAAAAAAATCGTGTTTTATTGTAATATGGGGTACTAGTCAAGGGTGAAATTCCAAAGGCTCAGAAAAGTAGTTCAATTCAATTCAATGCTTGTTGATTTTCACTATTTTACTAAGACTAAAACTAAGGACATTTTCTCCGTGGTTTTAGTTTCCGTTAACCAAAGTGTTTTGTCAATTGTAGTTTTTGTTATTTCTTTAGTTTTTAGGTTCTGACCTGATAGATGTAGTGACTGGGATTCCATTTCCCAGAAATCTGAGTAATGAACTCGCCAGTACGGAGCTCCATCTCTATTACACTGGCACCACCAGAGTTATGGCCGACATGCGCAGCCCAGATGCCGTCGTACTGAAACTGCAACCTGTGTGTGTGTGTGTGTGTGTGTGTGTGTGTGTGTGTGTGTGTGTGTGTGTGTGTGTGTGTGTGTGTGTGTTTGTGTGTGTGTGTGTGTGTGTGTGTGTGTGTGTGTGTGTGTGTGTGTGAGTGAGTGAGTGAGTGAGTGAGTGAGTGAGTGAGTGAGTGAGTGAGAGAGGGGGAGAGGGAGTGATTGAAAGAAAACAGGTTTGTTGCCAAATGCTGGCAGATTCTGTCAGCTTTCATTAAATACAGGTACAGTATAAAACATGAAAGTATACAGTTGCAGTTCAGGTTCAGAGAAAACATGACAACATTGAGCTGTATGTAAGATTTATCGCGAGACACTGACCCCCTCCACTTGTTTATTCATTACTGCTGTCAGAATATGAGGCCCCCATATATACCTATGACATAATTATTTTGTTGATACAGCCGTATTGATACAAATAGTTTGACTGTTCAATATCACACGCAGCCATTACTCTCAACAATTAGCAACAACAACACCTCTCCTCATCCTGTCGTCCCTTCACAAATTAAAGTGTCTCCCCTTTACCTCCCAATGCTGCACATTTTACCAAGGTTATTTACATAAAATAGGTGTAACTTAACATTGTGGGAGAGAGCAAGGCAGTGAGTGAGCGAGATAGAGAGGGCCAAGAGTGGCGGGGGTTGACTGACGCCTGACGTTCAGTTGGAGCTTGGAGGGTGGAGGCCTGTTTCAATTGAAACTGGTAAACATAGCTAAGGCCTCCTATGACTGCTAAATGACTAATGATGTGCCAGGGATTCATTGTCAGACACATTTATTTTTCAGATTAGATACTAATTAACAGAGCTATCTAATAGAAGAGTTACGATATAGAGGGGGCGTAAACCGAGTGCTGTTCATGCAGCCTGAACTGAGAGTTTGCGTAACTCTGTTTATATCTAAGGCTCTGCTAATTAGATATTGCGTAACGTATAGACACGGACAAGTTTTACAACTTGCCTAGATGTCGTGTCAGTCAACTCATCTTCACGCTCATCATTCCTGTAAGTGTCATCTTTGTTTCTTAAATTCTTATCAACATACCAAAATAGTCACACACTAGTAGACTCTAAAGGAACTTCAGGGCTGCTTCTTATCAATATATCTCTTCTATTTTTAACCTCCTTAGTCTGGGTATTGCCTGATTTACTGGATGTGACATGCAAAAAATAGCTAAACTACTGACAGAAATGCATTGCAGTAAATTGACTATTGTCACCAGCTAGACTGTTCAGCTTTCTGTCTGCCAAATGCCTAATTGTCTTAATAATACAGGAAAATAATATGCTTCTACGGTTGACAATTGAACTGTACACATACCCTCTGAGGTAGCTGCTGTGGTTCTCCCAGATCCTGATGGCTGTGATCTGTCCCTCAACTCCCTCCGCGTTTGACTCGTAGGAGGAACCTGACCCCTGACCCACTGCTAGAGAGTAGCTGTATGTCTCGTTGTCTGAGAGAGAGAGAGAGAGAGAGAGAGAGAGAGAGAGAGAGAGAGAGAGAGAGAGAGAGAGAGAGAGAGCGAGAGAGCGAGAGAGACAGACAGACAGACAGACAGACAGACAGACAGACAGACAGACAGACAGACAGACAGACAGACAGACAGACAGACAGACAGACAGACAGACAGACAGACACCAAAGTTATCTTACGTAAATAAAACATACACAAATGCAGTGTTTTACTTGAATCTGTTTCTTTTGTTTTTTCATTACTGTTTTGACAGTAATGTATGCCAAGCTAGTTTGACTTTGAATTAATTGATACAAAGGATAGATTATTAACAACACACGCACGCACACACACACACACACACACACACACACACACACACACACACACACACACACACACACACACACACACACACACACACACACACACACACACACACACAGTCACACACACAGACACACACACATACACACACACGCGCTTGCACACACACACACACACACACACAGGTACTCACCGGCCCATGCTGAAGACAGGAAAACCAACACAATCACAAGCAGTGAACTGACGGCCATGCTGATGCTGAGTTAATGACACTGGAAAGAGAAGATACTATTAGTATAACATTTGTTAATTACATATAACTGGTATCTAGCAGGTGCAATGATCAGACAGGTATGGACATAGAAAAACTAAGAATCCAATCTTTCCTATAGTGCATGTACCTTCAAAATGGTTTGATTTAACTAAAAAATAAAAATTATAATAATAATAAATATATAAATATATATATTTATATATATATATATATATATATATATATATATATATAATACAGTCTACACTACAGTCAGTCAATGTATAATCCAATCACATTTCTCTGTGTATGTATGTGACTGTTTTGTTATTTGATTCTATTCTACTGTATTTCTATTTGTTCCCTGTATGCTTACCTGTGTGCAGCCTGTCTAGGTGAGAAGTCAAAGTCAGTCAGTCCTGCTCCTCAGTCTGTGCTGTATATCAGACATCACTTGCGTTTATATATGCTCTCTTAATGCGTTGGTTCCTCATAGCTTTACCTGAAACAATGTGGGTTCCTCCCTAGAATTATATCTGATGTATCTAAGATTTCCTAGCAGCACTGGTGTTACTGGTTTTTATTATGGGGGGGCGGAGATTTCCCGTTAGGAAGAAACAGCGGACTGGTTTTTAATAGGCTATTATTATACTACTGAATGTCAAGATGCTGTGGTGCTCAGCCTGGTTAATGAAACGTAAGTCACAACTGTAATTAAAGTGCTCTATGATGAAAGCTTATACGTACAGTCGTACACAGTACAATCCCAGGGTTAATTAAGGACCTTACGGGTCCATTTGGTTACTTAACTGGCTGCCAATTACATCCAGAATAGATTCCAAAATCCTTTTTAAGAACTTATAAAGCATTACACTATATCCCAGATGTATTGCACTCATATTGCACTGTATTAGATCTCCCATGTCTTCTGGTTGTACCCATGAAGACCAGACTCAAAACGACAGGTGGCGTCGTTTTTTTCCCCCCAGCGCTTTGTATTGTGAAGTTTTACCTGACTCACTTTGTGCAGGTTAATGTTTTTGTGCTTTTATTTCATATTGTTTTATTGCTCTGAAAAAGCCTTCAGCCCTGAACTCTGTCAAATCTGCACCTCCTCACTCATAACTATCATTGGGGCAAAAACCGAGTCCATTCTTTTTTGGGTCCAGAATTATAACCTCTGCCAGGCCAAAGACCTCACGGTCAAAGTGGGTGACATTGTTATCACAAGGAAAGAATAAATTACCTACCTGGTAACGTTTCAAGTGAAGGAGGGAAAAAAAAGGAATTCACACGAGCAGTGTGAATTCCCGTAGTCCCTCTGACTACGCATGCACCTCGTTGTATACCATAGCACCACAAAGGCATTAAGAACAGACCAGACCTCTCACAAAAAAACAAACTGGTCAGGTTACTACTTGGCACACACATACACACACACACACACACAGACACACACACAACTGTTTACTGTACATACGTTCATTGCTAGTGTGATCATGTCTTATTTATTATTGTAAATGGTCTTTGAATGTCTGATGAATTGAATACACTGCAGGACCACAATGGACAAAAGTCCTATAGGGCTTTTTGTATTATCCTTTTAACAATCATTGTAAATGTACTGCCATGTTACTGACCATTATACTAAAGGTTCCTACTCTGCATCCTAATAAATAATCGGCACATTGTTGGCTATCAGTGTGTGCGGCCACTCTTTTGTCTTTTTAAGACTTAACTCTTTAGATGTTTCTGCCGTGAGCTGGTGTAACGCCCGGGATTCGAACTCAGGTCTCCCGCGTGAAACATCTTAACCACTAGACCAAAGGGACATCCCTATGGACCGGTGGGAGATATTAGACTTTTCAGGCCATCAGGCTGAGGCTCTGAGCCACTCTGCTACACTGGCACCACTACTAAGACTGGTGTGCGTTTAGCATCCTCCTGCACAGTACTGACAATTATACTGACATGATACTGACATGATACAGTGACCATATGAAAACTAAAAGAATGAAAATGGGCGTTGAGATAAAGAATTAAGACAAGATTACATTTGAGTCGATGGTGTGATTCAGTGATTCAACATGTAGAACTTCTTCTTGCCAATCATTAATGATACGTAGCGGCCCCCGTTGCGTTGATCACAAATTTGCAAATGGAATTAAAAGGGTCCAATTGAATGTGCTGTGAACCACTATATCAGGGGTGGGCAACTTTGACGATGGAGAGGGCCACTATATTTCCACACTCACTCCAGAGGGGCCACGTTGCATACTACTGTCGTAGCGCTGTGACACGTTTTGAGCTTGTAGATTGGTTATTTTTTCTATATTTGAAATGATATCCTGAATCATTTTTTACCATTTTTGAATTGGAATCCTGAAAAATAACCATTTTATGTTATATAAGGAGGTGCGCTGTAACCACAAAGAGGAGGAGACAAAAAAACGGTCAGACATCCACTATTGATATTTCGAAAAGTAACTTCTGCTTCTGTTTTGGATATGAAGCAATGATGAAAAGAATATTTCATGAACACAAATCCCGCAACTGTTCAGCAGCATCAGTTTTATTCAAATTAAACCTTCATCAAAAGTGTCTTACAGCAATGATACCAACATCTACTCATATATAGACCCCTTCTATGTTCACAAACAAACAAGCAATGTGGCACATATTGACAAAAACACATACATACACACATAGACTCATGTTCATAATCATACGATCCTTTTGATGAGCCCAGACCTTAAACTGAGCCTATATTTCTAACCTGTGCCCTAATGTGAAAACATTGACCTGCACATGATGTGGTCTTAAAATGTGTTAATCTATACTGTAGAGCAGGGGTTCTCAACCCGTGGGTCGCGACCCCTCTGGGGGGTCGCCTAATTATTTTGGGGGGTCCCCAAATTTTTCAGAAATTGAAGAAAACTCAGAGGCTACTCCGAGGCTACCCTCACATAAGTGTTCAGCAACCGTTACACACCTGGAACGTTTCTGATTTGATCTCCTCCACTTCCTTGACTGAGAGAACGACTCCCACACCTCCTGACTGGAACACCACAGAGCACATTTTCAGAGGACACAACTGTGAGACAAAGAGGAGAGCAAGATTAGGACAATCTGGTATTTGAAAATGTCCAGTGTTGGTGTAAAAAAGTAATCTTTTGGAAAACAGTATATTAGGTCACAAAGTAGATTTGAGATTACATGAGGAATGTCATTATGTGGTAAAGTAGAAACCATTACCTCAATCTGACAATAGATGGCAGACTAAACAGCACAGAAACATTAACACAACCAAGATGACTAGACTACACACATTATAACAATGAATACATCTGTCATCACTATCATGTTTATAGCAAAAAGCTAAGCTATATACTTTTGTATTATTTAATAAATACTATTGTAGAGCATGCCTGCTCTAGAAGAGTTGCTAAATCCAACACATGATACTGGTCTGGCTGTGTACAGTACTTACCTATATTCTGGACAGTTTGCTGCATGTCACTCCCCTGCTCAATGTTTTCTGTTCTCTCCACTGTACCTATCAAATAAAGGCTCAGAAAAGCCCATAAGATTAATAAACAAAAAACAAATAGTTATTCTGAGTGATCACTTTTATCCTATGATGAAACATTTCTATCCTGATGTGAGTGGAATCTAGTAGAATGAAAATGCCACCATCTACAGGCCATGAGGGGTCACTGAACGGTTTGATGGGTATAACAGTGAATTGATTGATTGAATACTTCATTAGATAGAAATGCAAACAGCAAAAGGTATAGTCAATCATACATTTGGGTGTAAAGGGTCATATTCTATAACTTTTACAGTGACCAGACCTCACCCAATTGAACCCCTCTGGCATATTTTGGACTAACGTGTTGTGACACATGGAGCTCTCCACCACGATCATCAAAACACCAAATCAGGGAATATTTTCATTCTTCCTGTATAGTTCTAGACTTGTAGAATCTAGGCCAAAGTCAAGTGCATTGAAGTTGCTCTGGCAGCTCCTGGTGGCCCAACACCTTATTAAGACTTTTTTTTTTTTTTGTATTTAATTTGTCACACGTCTGATGTCACATGTAGGTTAAAGGATGTCAATATGGCATTAAAGGCATGTGGCATGAATCCACGGACGGACGGACACACACACGGACGGACGGACGGACGGAGTGCAAAACATACTCTCTCCCCATGCCTTCGGCCTGGTGGAGACAATAAGTTCAACTGGAATGAGCTTTTCAACATGGAACAGACCTTGCTGTAATGATGAACTAAAAAAGAACGTTCTCTGTGAAATCCTCACAGTGAACACAATTCTGCTCTGTCCATGACACTGTCCATGGTGCTGAATCTCTCATCTTAGAACATTTTGAAAGCTTTGTTTATTTACACCTCTAGTGTTTTTACATTTAATATTGAGATGTTAATTTTTGTTCCACACATTGTTTGTTGTGTTATTTACAAGATGGTTTGGCCACCATCAAATTGTTGCATGTGTCGTAGAGAATTGTAGTTGAATATGTTTACATGATGAAGCAGCATGACTGTTGTACCTTTATAGCCTGTCTGAATGGCCATTGATGTTGATGCTATCAGGAGTCCTTGTCAGGGCGGCTGTGGCTCAGGAGGTAGAGCAGGTCGTCCAATGATCCATGGGTTGGCGGTTCGAATCCCGGCTCCTCCTGTCTACATGTCGAAGTGTCCTTGGGCAAGACACTGAACCCCAAATTGCTCCCGATGTGCTGGTTGGTACCTTGCATGGCTTCCGCTGCAATCGGTGTATGAATGTGTATGTAAAGCGCCTTGGATAAAGGCGCTATATAAATGCACCATTTACCACACCTTAGCTTTTCTTGAATTGACTCGCCAAAATTGTCAATACAGTACATGTTTGTGAAAATCAACTTAGTTAATATTAATAAATACATTTGTACATAATATGCATGGTGAATGTGTATACAGGTAAAGTGGGGACACTTATATTTTCTCATTTACGGCACACGTAATATTGTGGTATGACAGTTACACCTGGCCCAAAGTCAAAATCAGAAACTCCCACAAACATTCTGGAAGACACAGACTGGAGCTGGCAAAATGTTTGGGAACTCTGAAATATTACTGGCTTTTATCTTGTCTATTTCCTTGGCTATCTAACCCATGATACATAAAGGCATGACAAGCACTTGTGATTACCTGGACATGGCTGTTGTTTGTCCAACAGTTGATTATATATACAAAATAGCACTGACATTTAAATGACTTTATATGACCGTTATCTAATGCACACCATAGGACAACAATGTTTAGCAGCTAGTTAGCATATTTGTTGGCACAGGTCTATTCAAGCTGAGAAAAATAATGTTTTTCGCTCACAAGCCCTAAGCAACAAATCTCTGCTGACTGAAATGCTAAACATCCATTACTGTGGAAAACACATCGTGAAAGGCACCTACCCAAATCACAATAACTAGTAGGCTATGAAATAATGTCTGAAATATATATAAATTCCTCATTACCATAATAAACAAAGCAATTTGTTTACTATGTTTATTTATTATTTAGGACGTTAACGACCCCATAAACAAAATGTAAACAGCCGAGTTAGCTTGGAAGCTAAAGGTTAGCTTGCAAGCTAAACAGCAACGTTTAAAAACATAAGGCAAAAGAAAAATATTGACACACGTCCTTTGGTCGTGTGGAGATGTCGCCATGACAACACAAATACACAAGCTAGTGTTGATATCTCGCGTGGTACACCTGCAGCTGTTTGTTGATATGGGTGACGTCAGAGCGTTCTGGTACAAACCCGTTGCTAGGCATCAGCCAATGGGCAACGGGCGACCAACAGAATAAAGCCTGGCTGTACACGGCTGTTACACATCACTTCTTTCTTTGGGAGAGAGAGTACAGCTCAGAACCTTAGCAGGAGAAGACCTATCCATTTTGATGGCGGTGACACAAAGTTATTACTCTGGTAGTTTCAATGCTGTGGTCGACCACTCAGACCTGGCGGAGACGGAGGAGTGCAGGGAGGAGAGATGGAGGATCAAGGAGGATGAGTGGCAGGCCATTGTGGAAGAGTTTGAGGAGAGGATGGAGGAATGGGAGTCTCATGTGGAGGAGTTCTTTTCTCTCAGTAAGGTGGAGGAGACTCTGTCAGAGGAGTGCAGTGAGGAGGAGCAGTTGAGGATCAATGAGGATGAATGGCAGGCCCTTCTGGAGGAGAGGGAGGAGATCATGGAGGAACGGTTGTCTGCTGTGGCAAAGTACTTTTCCCTCATGTCACTGTGAGAGCTCAAGACCCTGTACCACCCCCCCCCCCTCCGCCCGGCCCTTTTAAGGGCCACTTCCACTCCTTTTGCTGTGACCTTGCCGTGGTGGAGTGGCTTAGTGATTCAGTGACCCTGGAACCTATCGTGGTGGCGGTTGACCTGTGGTTTAACCAACACCGGATTGGTCACAGGAGAGAGTCCAAACTAACAACAGCAATATCCCTTTCTGTATTTGGTTTTTCACCAACCAAGTCACAGCTCCACTGTAGGCCTAAAGCATTTCTTTGCAATGCTGCCAGTAGTCAATTTAGCCAGGAAATGTGACACAATATGCATCATAAAAATGGTACATACGCCAAGTTGAATGTTCGCAAAATATACATGCTATACAAAATACAATGCAACATACTATTCTACTGCAGTTCTTGAACTGTATTCATAATATTAATAATGTCAAATTAGGCCTTTTAAAGTTTTCCCAGTCTGACTTTGTTTCAAAAATAGCATTGATCATTTCAGGTGCATACTGTACTACATATATAAACCATGTTGTTAATGGTGTTAGAAATGTCTACTGCTATACAATAAACACATCTACGAGGTATGTTCATGTCTGAAATGTGTTTTATTTTTATATCATGAACATAATATTACCTGAGAGAAAAAAGGTCCTATTCATTCAATACTGCTTCAAGAGTGGGATCGAGAGTCTGATGTTCAAGGCTTAAACACAAGTAGCACATAAGCTAAAGGCTGAGATAAAAGTAAAGCTGATCAAATGTCATCACATGAGTGATGGCAGGTTCATCTCCTCAGAGCTGAGAGAAATCTAGACCAAACTTTGATTGTTCATGTCATTGATTGATTGTTCATGTCATTGATTGTTCATGTCAATATTTGTAAAAATCCTGCATTGAAAACTTCTTAAAAGTTACAAAAGTATTGCTATCAAAATACACTTACAGAACCAAACATAAAAGCCCTCAGGCCTAGTGACGCCAACCTCCTTGGCGAAAGAACCCCATGGAATGCACTCCCCAATACTCCCAGAGAAGCCCCCACCCTCAAATATTCAAACCACTGTCAAAACCCACCCATTCAATATGGATTCCAGCCACACCCCCTATTCTCATCATTCCAGTTTGTATTGATTTTATTCATTAATTGATTGATTGATTAATTGATTGATTGATTGATTGATTGATTGACTGATTGATTGATTGATACAAATAATTATTCCACAGAATGTAGAATGGGTAGAATGTACATTTCAAACGAAAGCTTAAAAGTTAATAATTAATAATACTAATTTATCATTAGTCTTGGTCTTTTTAGTCATTATTAATGCATTGTGTTCATCACTTTTGAAAGCTTTCACTGAAAATAGCAGATCGACAAGCTCACGTCGCATTGTGAGCTTGTCAAATCGGCTAATGTATATTTTTAGTTAATTATTTTCCGTTAAATCTGTAAAGTAAGTAGTAACTGACAAAATAATTGTGGAGAAAAAGTACAATATCTGCCTCTAATATGGCGGAGTAGATATAAAATATCAAATAACGGAAATACTCATGGCCACAATTGTACAGTACTGTAAATGAACACTTTTTTGGCATTCAGGGTGGTCAGTGTCACTGGCAATCAATGGCAGGTGATGTGTTTTGATGTCAAATCATAACAGAACAACAAAAAGAAGGAACTAAATTAACTGAATTTCAATTAAATCACCTGGAGCCTATGAAACCCTGGGGCTGCACGTACAACCTCTGATGATCTCATAGTCCCTTCAATCACAACCATCAGTCACTCTTGGGCGAGACTTGAGTGATGGAACAAGGAGAAGACCGTTGAAGCACATGTCTCAGTCCGTTGTGGTCGTCCAGGCTGGCCGCAAGGCTTTCATGGGTCAATGTGGAATGGCATCAGTTTATCAGAATGCTGATTGTTGTTGAGGGGGCACGGTGGCTCAGTTGGTAGTGCTGTCGCCTCACAGCTCTCAAAGGGCACCTACGGATGGCTGCAATTCGAAACTGGCCCCCGTAAAATCTGAATCCCCCCCCCGCCCCCCCCTTTTTTCCCCTCACTGTATATATTTCTTTTCCCTTTTTACCTCCTTTATGATGAATTCCTGTTCTGTCTATAGAAGTGTCTATTTGTACGTCTCTAAATGTTTTGATGATTTGAACATGGTGGACCCTATTGGAAACAAGTGTAATGCTTAATTGGGTCGTCCACTCACAGTTAACAGCCTTTGTATTGAGTTTGTGCTTGAAATGTACTGTAATTCTGCAAACTGTTAATAAATTCTTCAATCAATCAATCAATCAAAGCTAGAAGGTCCTTGGTTCGATTCCCGCTCGTGATGCTGTGGGTGCTGGCGGTGTGTCTCCTCCTCCGCGTCATCAGTGCCCATACCTGAGGCGGGGCCTTTCTGTGTGGAGTTTGCATGTTCTCCCCGTGTCCCCTAGGGAGGAACTCGTGAGAAATCACCAAGATTTGGCTTTTGGTTTATTAATTTTGGCATGAATTTGCAAGGGAGTTTAGATTGAAACTCCCTTGAGAATTCCTCAAAGTGTCAAGGCTGCTCATATTGTTAATAGTACACTTTATATTTTTCTGCTATCTAAGACAAGTGCATTTTACTACAGTAGGAAGTAGTTTCTTGGCTTTGTTTTCTTACACACTGAATTAATCTGATCTTAACTGATCTTAATCTGATCATTCCATTGAGTTTTGGAGACAAAATTGGAACTGGAACAAAGTGTTCAGTCTCAGTTCAGACATACACGAAGGAAGCTTCGTCTTCTCCATACAGGCGTGTGGCTGCCAGTCATCGCAGGCATTTAAGGACATTTAGCCAACTCCTTAGTTATTATTAGCTCTTAGCTTGGCCATTCCGGCAAACTCAAGCTTCTCACAACTACTTTATGGACATTACAGTAGTTCCAAATATAAACCATGACAGCTTGTCATCTTCAAGACTTTTTATACAGTTTTAATTAGATGTCTAATAGCAACATCAGACATTATTCACAAGCAGACAACAGGCTTGTAGTTCTTTCTTTCTTTCTTTCTTTCTTTCTTTCTTTCTTTCTTTCTTTCTATAGCCAAATCCCAAAAAGGACTCAAGTGGTAGTTGATGGCATTCTGTGCCTATCAACATGTTCATTTCCACAGTAGTGGAAAAAGAAAAACCTTTTTTTTTATACTACTTTTAACAATACTGCAATGTAGAACTACTCCGTTACAAGTAAAAGTCCAGAATTCAAAAGTATTGGTATCAAATACATGTATTTAAAGTACCAAAAGTAAAAGTACTTATTAAGCAGAATGTCCCATTTCACAAGTTTAAAAAAAAAAAAACGTTATAAAATAGCAGATCTACAAGCTCACTTGCAATGCATCGCCGCCATATCGGCCATTAAATAAAACTGACATTATGGCAGTATAGCCGATATTTACCCATTGTTGATAAGGATACATTTTGCGTTGGCTATGTTGGTGGGTTGGTTATCTGTAGTCTACCAAGCTGTAGTAGATTCTATGTTGGTGGGTTGGTTATCTGCAGCCTACCAAGCTGTAGTAGATTCTATGTTGGTGGGTTGGTTATCTGCAGCCTACCAAGCTGTAGTAGATTCTATGTTGGTGTGTTGGTTATCTGCAGCCTACCAAGCTGTAGTAGATTATATGTTGGTGTGTTGGTTATCTGCAGCCTACCAAGCTGTAGTAGATTCTATGTTGGTGTGTTGGTTATCTGCAGCCTACCAAGCTGTAGTAGATTCTATGTTGGTGTGTTACGTTGGTTATCTGCAGCCTACCAAGCTGTAGTAGATTCTATGTTGGTGGGTTGGTTATCTGTAGTCTACCAAGCTGTAGTAGATTCTATGTTGGTGAGTTGGTTATCTGCAGCCTACCAAGCTGTAGATTCTATGTTGGTGTGTTGGTTATCTGCAGCCTACCAAGCTGTAGATTCTATGTTGGTGTGTTGGTTATCTGTAGTCTACCAAGCTGTAGTATATTCTATGTTGGTGGGTTGGTTATCTGCAGCCTACCAAGCTGTAGATTCTATGTTGGTGGTTTGGTTATCTGCAGCCTACCAAGCTGTAGATTCTATGTTGGTGTGTTGGTTATCTGCAGCCTACCAAGCTGTAGTAGATTCTATGTTGGTGGGTTGGTTATCTGCAGCCTACCAAGCTGTAGATTCTATGTTGGTGGGTTGGTTATCTGCAGCCTACCAAGCTGTAGATTCTATGTTGGTGGGTTGGTTATCTGCAGCCTACCAAGCTGTAGATTCTATGTTGGTGGGTTGGTTATCTGCAGCCTACCAAGCTGTAGATTCTATGTTGGTGGGTTGGTTATCTGCAGCCTACCAAGCTGTAGATTCTATGTTGGTGGGTTGGTTATCTGCAGCCGACCAAGCTGTAGTATATTCTATGTTGGTGGGTTGGTTATCTGCAGCCTACCAAGCTGTAGTAGATTATATGTTGGTGGGTTGGTTATCTGCAGCCTACCAAGCTGTAGATTCTATGTTGGTGGGTTGGTTATCTGCAGCCTACCAAGCTGTAGATTCTATGTTGGTGGGTTGGTTATCTGCAGCCTACCAAGCTGTAGATTCTATGTTGGTGTGTTGGTTATCTGTAGTCTACCAAGCTGTAGTATATTCTATGTTGGTGGGTTGGTTATCTGCAGCCTACCAAGCTGTAGATTCTATGTTGGTGGGTTGGTTATCTGCAGCCTACCAAGCTGTAGTAGATTCTATGTTGGTGGGTTGGTTATCTGCAGCCTACCAAGCTGTAGATTCTATGTTGGTGGGTTGGTTATCTGCAGCCTACCAAGCTGTAGATTCTATGTTGGTGGGTTGGTTATCTGCAGCCTACCAAGCTGTAGTAGATTCTATGTTGGTGTGTTGGTTATCTGCAGCCTACCAAGCTGTAGATTCTATGTTGGTGGGTTGGTTATCTGCAGCCTACCAAGCTGTAGATTCTATGTTGGTGGGTTGGTTATCTGCAGCCTACCAAGCTGTAGATTCTATGTTGGTGGGTTGGTTATCTGCAGCCTACCAAGCTGTAGATTCTATGTTGGTGAGTTGGTTATCTGCAGCCTACCAAGCTGTAGATTCTATGTTGGTGGGTTGGTTATCTGCAGCCTACCAAGCTGTAGATTCTATGTTGGTGGGTTGGTTATCTGCAGCCTACCAAGCTGTAGATTCTATGTTGGTGGGTTGGTTATCTGCAGCCTACCAAGCTGTAGATTCTATGTTGGTGAGTTGGTTATCTGCAGCCTACCAAGCTGTAGATTCTATGTTGGTGGGTTGGTTATCTGCAGCCTACCAAGCTGTATATTCTATGTTGGTGGGTTGGTTATCTGCAGCCTACCAAGCTGTAGATTCTATGTTGGTGTGTTGGTTATCTGCAGCCTACCAAGCTGTAGTATATTCTATGTTGGTGTGTTGGTTATCTGCAGCCTACCAAGCTGTAGATTCTATGTTGGTGGGTTGGTTATCTGCAGCCTACCAAGCTGTAGATTCTTATTTATTGTATTGAAGTTGTATTTATTTCCCTGGCACAAAATGGGGGAATAAAAACAACGGCTAAATTGTTATTTAAAAAATCGGTATCGGCCAAGAATTTCCATAATTTCCATAGCTACTTATTTCACTATGTAGTAAATAAATATTGTTTCAACCCAAAGCCTCAATATGTTATGAAAGTGAATAAATTTGTTTTCGTTCTGGACTATTATGCTAGCCTCTCACACCTGGCTCAATCTTTGCTAATTAAGCCTACACAGTACAATACAATTGTCTGTAGTTAAATAACCAGCCTATCCAGTCCATCCATTCCAACACATTCCAAAGAATGCAGCTCACTTTGTTCTTTCGAAAACCTGCCCTGGGTTTCTTCCTGCTCGGAAATCTAATACTTGACGTAATAACCTTACCGGGAATAACATCACCTCACCTCAGAAGAATTTAAAAGCAAAAACAAAGTCATAACGTCATCATATAGTGCATACATGGGCAACTGGCGGCCCGCGGGCCACATGCGGCCCCCACCATGACTTAATGCGGCCCACAGGTTAATATCAGAATAGTGATATGTTATTGATATCAGCTAATAACTAGAATTAAAATGTTATTGTCTTTTATTTTATATTTAGTTCATAAAGTTAACATAACTGTAACTAAATGCATTTGAAAATAAATAAAATGGTTATTTTTCAGGATTCCAATTAAAAAATAGTAAAAAATGATTCGGGATATCATTTCAAATATAGCAAAAATAACCGATCTACAAGCTCAAAACGTGTCGCAGCTCTACGACAGTAATATGCAACGTGGCCCCTCTGGAGTGAGTGTGGAAATATAGTAGCCCTCTCCATGGTCAAAGTTGCCCACCCCTGATATAGTGGTTCACAGCACCTACATTCAATTGGACCCTTTTAATTCCATTTGCAATTTGTGATCAACACAACGGGGGCCGCCCGCTACGTATCATTAATGATTGGCTCTGACTCCCAAGAAGAAGTTCTACATGTTGAATCACTGAATCACACCATCGACTCAAATGTAATCTTGTCTTAATTCTTTATCTCAACGCACATTTTCATTATTTTAGTTTTCATATGGTCACTGTATCATGTCAGTATCATGTCAGTATAATTGTCAGTACTGTGCAGGAGGATGCTAAACGCACACCAGTCTTAGTAGTGGTGCCAGTGTAGCATGTGGCTCAGAGCCTCAGCCTGATGGCCTGAAAAGTCTATTATCTCCCCCGGTCCATAGGGATGTCCCTTTGGTCTAGTGGTTAAGATGTTGGACTTTCACGCGGGAGACCTGAGTTCGAATCCCGGGCGTTACGGCAGAAACATCTAAAGATTTAAGTCTTGAAAAGAGTGGCTGCACACACTGATAGCCAATGTGCCGATTATTTATTAGGATGCAGAGTAGGAACCTTTAGTATAATGGTCAGTAACATGGCGGTATACATTTACAATGATTGTTAAAGGAGCATTCAGTGATTTGGAAAAAAACCCGGTCCACCCGGTAACAAGATGTGCACATGCACACGCTCTACAGTGGGGGAAGTACAACAGACCAACAGCACGTGCACCAATGCCCGCCCCACTCGATCATGATTGGAGGAAGGCTCCTCTCATCCTGATTGGATGAAGGCTTTGCCACCCAAAGCCCAAACCGAAACTAGGGTTTTTTGACCCCAGGGGCTCACTGGGGACAGGGAGGAACTCCTTATATGGTCAGCACACTTTATAGTAGGGAGGATTATCCAAAAAATAAGAAAAAATAAGTGATATTTGAATTAAGTGAAATCACTGAATATACCTTTAAAAGGATAATACAAAACGCCCTATAGGACTTTTGTCCATTGTGGTCCTGCAGTGTATTCAATTCATCAAGACATTCAAAGACCATATACAATAATAAATAAGACATAATCACACTAGTAGCAATGAACGTATGTACAGTAAACAGTTGTGTGTGTGTGTGTGTGTGTGTGTGTGTGTGTGTGTGTGTGTGTGTGTGTGTGTGTGTGTGTGGGGGGGGGGGGGGGGGTCATTTCTGGTGTTAAACTGACTTTTCTAGGACCAGTTACAAATTGCAGACAGGTGCTCTTTTATGGCGACTTTGAAGGAGGATCACTTTTTGATGTTTGTTGGAAGGAAATTCCACATTTTGGTGGCATATCAGTAGAACGAATTTGACCTGGCGTGTTTGTGCCGAATACTGGGTTGACTGAGTTCATCGGAGCTCCATCAGGTGATGTGCCTTGTGTGTGTCTTTCACGCTATATAGAAGTAGTCTGACAGGGTGTCCCTGTTTCCTCGCTCACCTTGAAGAAGACCAGCAGCTCCCCTTGCAAGTTTCTTTACTCTGTCCTCTACCATGACCAGGGGTGAGGTGAGGCCAAGTAGTAACCTGACCAGTTTTTTTGTGAGAGGTCTGGTCTGTTCTTAATGCCTTTGTGGTGCTATGGTATACAACGAGGTGCATGCGTAGTCAGAGGGACATTAGGTGAGTGCTCCTGCTCGTGCCCTCAGTGTGAATTCCTATACTGACCACCAAGCAGATCCCAAATAGAAATTCTGATTACTTTTGTTGCCTTTTTTTTCTCCTTCCTTCACTTGAAACGTTACCAGGTAGGTAATTTATTCTTTCCTTGTGATAACAATGTCACCCACTTTGACCGTGAGGTATTTGGCCTGGCAGAGGTTATAATTCTGGACCCAAAAAAGGGTTTGGGTTTTTGACCCAATGATAGTTTGTTATGAGTGAGGAGGTGCAGATTTGACAGAGTTCAGGGCTGAAGGCTTTTTTCAGAGCAATAAAACATTATGAAATAAAAGCAGAAAAACATTAACCTGCACAAAGTGAGTCAGGTAAAACTTCACAATACAAAGCGCTGGGGGGGAAACAAACTTCGTTTTGACAGGTGACGTCCCCCCCCCCCCCCACCCCCATAATAAAAACGAGTAACACCAGTGCTGCTCGGAAATATCAGATACATCAGATAATTAGGGATTAGGGAGGAACCCACATTGTTTCCGGTAAAGCTATGAGGAACCAACGCATTAAGAGAGCATATATAAACGCAAGTGATGTCTGATATACAGCACAGACTGAGGAGCAGGACTGACTGACTTTGACTTCTCACCTAGACAGGCTGCACACAGGTAAGCATACAGGGAACACATAGAAATACAGTAGAATAGAATCAAATAACATACATACATATACATACACAGAGAAATGTGATTGGATTATACATATATATATATTTGAGTTAAATCAAACCATTTTGAAGGTGCACTATAGGAAAGATTGGATTCTTAGTTTTCTATGTCCATACCTGTCTGATCATTGCACCTGCTAGATA